>NW_022713563.1:0-807 GCF_011630105.1 Anneissia japonica
AACCCTAACCCTAACCCTAACCCTAACTCTAACTCTAACCCTAACCCTAACCCTAACTCTAACCCCAACACTAACCATAACCCTAACCCTAACCAAACAAAAAAAAATTACATTTTTGACTCAACTTTTTAACATTGTCACTTTTTGCACAAAAGTGCTTATCTCGCCGAGTTGAGCACTTAGTGCAAATTTTTGACTTTCCGCAATATTTTGAGTACTTTTCCGAAACACTTCAAACTTTCAATGGAATAGTGTTTGTTTCAGCCTATCTCACTTTGCCTTACACTAACCCTAACCCTAACTCTAACCCTAACCCTAACCCTAACTCTAACCCTAACCCTAACCCTAACCCTAACCTAATAAAAAAAAATTACATTTTGACTCAACTTTTTAACATTGTCACTTTTTGCACAAAAGTGCTGATCTCGCCGAGTTGAGCACTTAGTGCAAATTTTTGACTTTCCGCCATATTTCGAGTATTTTTCAGAAAAACTTTAAACTTTCAATGGAATAGTGTTTGTTTCAGCCTATCTCACTTTGCCTAACAAAAAAAATTTCGTTTTGACTTAACTTGTTAACATTGTCACTTTTTGCACAAAAATGCTTATCTCGCCGAGTTGAGCACTTAGTGCAAATTTTTGACTTTCCGCCATATTTCGAGTACTTTTCCGAAAAACTTCAAACTTCCAATGGAATAGTGTTTGTTTCAGGCTATCTCACTTTGCCTAACAAACAAAAATTTTATTTTGACTTAACTTTTTAACATTGTCACTTTTTGCACAAAAGTGCTTATCTCGCCGAGTTGAG
>NW_022713564.1:0-8548 GCF_011630105.1 Anneissia japonica
TATGAAATTGGCAATGGAAATGGCAATAATAGCGATAAGCATAATGATGGTAACAACAACAACAATGATAATAAGATAATAATAATATTAATAATAATAATAATAATAATAATAATAATAATAATAGTAATAGCAATAATAAAAGTAACAGTAATAATAATAAAAATAATAATGAAAATGATGATGATGATGATGATGATGATGATGATGATAATATCAAATAATAATAGGCCTAACAATAATAATAATAATAACAATAATTATAGGAAAAATAATAATAGCAATAACAACAATAATAAATAATCACAATTATAAGCATTAACACTAACCACATTTGTTTGTATTTTATTTCTTATAATATATCGTTTATACATAATATCGTTTGTACAACAGTACAGCTGTTTAATCAAAAGACTAATTTTACTAATCTACTTTTTAAAAGACTGATATATTGCATTTTTAAGGAGCACATAATATTCTACCAGCCAAAATTAACGCGGAAATAACTTTTAGGCCTAGTATGTTATTCCACACTTGCTATCTGTGCGTGCGAGTTTTTTACTGGTTGCGTGGTTTTATATAGATGTATGTGTTTATAAATATACCGTCGTACTTCCATTGAAAAACTTACGTACAATAGTTGTCATATTAATTTATTGGTTGTGTTTTTGTATAGTGCTACTCTCTACAAATCCTTAATGTCCAATGCGTCTATAACTATTGCAGCCATATTTAGGTTAACAAACAAGAAATGTTAGCAAATTAAGTTGGTTTGGATACTAGCAATTAACGCAGCATATTGATACGAAAATATAATCGTTATAAAGTTTATTGATCAAAGAATTCTATAAGCCTAATCCAGAAGTGGTTTGTCGAAGCGGGAAACGGTTTGGGTTTCCCAACATCGAGGGCGGGGTTTCAATCCCTCCCTGTGGATTTCCCTTGTGTCCTTGAGCAAGACACTTTATCTGCATTGCTTTTCTCCACCCATGAGTATAAGTGGGTACCTGGTTGGGTTGCCTGCTCCTGCGCTGATTACCAGCAGCAACACTTAGCTTGTGGACCCAATGACCAGGGAAAAGAACTGCGCTTTAAAACCGCAACGAAGAGGCGCATTATATATGGCCCAACGATAGATAAACAAAATATTTCATCGTTTAATATCATATTACTGTTTGTTATAATATAAATATCAGTTATCTTGCTACCATGATTTTGGTGATGGTAGTGACGCTGGTCATCATGTTAATGTGGATGGTAATTACAAAAACTTTACTGATGATGAGGGTGGTGGTAATAATGACGATGTGTTATATATTTATTTTAATACTGTATACATTGTATATAAACCATGTTTTTTAGGTGTCTCGATTAGATACCACTGAGCGTCTTCCAAAGCGTCGCTTAGCGAAAAATATTATGTTTGGCGCGACGCTTATTCAAGAACAGAACAGCGCTTATTAGAAAACGGCGCTTATTCGAACATACGGTATTCAAGATAGTTCCTCCTTCCATGGACTCATTGTACAGTTTATTACATTTGCCATGTTTATTGGAGCAAGCAAAGTTTTTTTTCGAGTCTGTCACCTTATGGTAATCAAAAAGAGACTCCGTTTGCGGCAGAAGCTCGGCCGAAGCCTTTATCCTTAAAGTTCCAATTCAATTCAATTTATTAGGAACTACACTTTTAAATCAGTGGCACACTTCTCGATAAAAGGTGCGTCCAAAACAATACAGTGTACAGTAAAGTTATAACAAAAAAAAAAAGACTTATACTAAGAAAAAGACAATTCAAATTTTCAAAAGGGACATTAAGGTAAAGTAAAATAGAGAAACTGTTCAGTCATGTAAAAATTTGAAAGCAATCTTAAACTAAAAACTTAGTTAAAGTGATGTAAGCTAACACACATGAAGAAATTATACAAACACTATACGAACGTACATGAAATACACATACATAAGTACATACATATCCCGATACAAAACTGCATACATAGTCACATGACTGTACCGTACTTACAAATATAAACATAGAGACATACAGTACATACTTTATACAACACCACCTATCACACAAGAAGCACACATATCAGGCCTGATCACACAAATGCACATAAAAGTAAATCAAATAGATAAGTCATATAAAGTAATACAGGAAGTCAAAAACGTTCATTACGTTACATTGATAAGTCAGGTTTAGCATACAGGGCATCTTTCTTTGAGTCGGCTAAGTCATGATCGTCTGCATTTGCTGCAGTGACGACATTTCTCTTCAAGACATTAGCATTTTCAGCAACATCCGTTGTTTTATCTTGTGAAGCGTAGTTGCTCTCTGTTTCAGAAGAGAGATTATTGTTGCTAGGACTGTCCACTTGGTATTTACGTTTCATTGACATGTCAGGTTTTGCATACAGAGCATCTATGCTCGAATCTGCTACTTTATCATGATTGCCTACAAGTTTTGCTCTGACGACTGTCTTTTTCGATTCACCAACAGAGCCAGCAACATCAGCCATTTCATGCGGCGAAGAGTAAAGACTTTTTGCATCAAACGGGAGAGCATCGTAGGCCGGGTTGTCCACTTCACCTTCACAGTCGCTTTTAATCCCATCATAAATGCGGTACGAATTTTCATCATTATAACGTTCGTATGTAGGATTCTCTTCAGATTCATAATCATTTGGATTTTGTCTATCATGCGCAATTGAACTCTGATTCAATGGATATTTTTCCACTTCCAGTGCATTATCGGATGGACTATTTGGAATATGGATTTGGATGACATTAGTCCTACCCGGATCCTTGCCTTGTCCCGGCATGTTTCGAGAACGATTGCTAGGCATACATTTATACGACGTATTGCATTTTAATATTTTTTCGTTATCAACGTCACGGCATCCATTTTCAATACAATGGCTCAGCGCATCACAAGGCTTATCCCCAGCTATATTATCCATCAAAAGTTCCGGGTTCATTTTGGTCTTTGACTTACAACAAAATCGTTCATGAAACCTTAAATAATTAAAAAAAAAAGTAAATGATACAAGTAGGAGTAATAATGATATTGACAATAACAAAATGTATATTTACTTTTATAATATAAATAAACATTACTTTTTTTCTTATTTATTTATAAAAGAAAAACCAAAGCAAGCTGCTCGCAGGCTGAAATCGTTGGTTTACAATGCAAAAAAAAAAAGGAAACTAAACAGAAAAGACAATAAAGATAAAATAAAAAAATTGAAAAAGGTGACGATACGTCCTCATTTTTAAAATTTTAAACATAAAATACAGGCCTACTACAAATAGATCATAATAAAAAATTTTTAAACAACTCTAAACCGTGTTGGTGTAATGCTATAAGTATATAAAAAATATATATTTGAATGAAAATTAAATTTTGAATGTCAAAATTTCCCCCACCCTCTGAAAACATGTAATATAATAATTGTATATATGTTATATATGAATTATATATAAGTATAGTATTACAAGAGAATGTAGAGTTTATCTCTATGATGTACCGGAGGAATTCAAAAAAATGTTATACCTTCCTTGTTCTTTATCAAAACCTTATTTTGTCTTTCTCTTTAGTGTACAATAATTACAACAGCATCTTTAGGAATATACTAAATGAGTTTATTATTAATCATCTACTTTGAACCCGGAACTAAGTAATGTTTAACAAGTATTGGCATACACACCTATAGATTAAAATCAGGACTACAACTGCTGCAACGAGTGACGCTGATACAATCACGATCATCATCAAATCTGAAAACAAACAATCAATTTCACTATTAATAATAATTTGGATGTTAATAAACTGAAAACATAATGTAATCCCATCTTTAATGAAAAAAAAATGTTATTTATTATAATTGCCAAATGATTAATATTTTCTTGTATACTTTTAAACTTTATGCTCTATCAAACAATCAAATTGTATTTGTCAAATAAATGTGATATGCCCATATTTGGGTGTTACTGTATAATATGACATCATCATGTCCATAAACTGACATGTCACACAAATTCGTCAAGTAATATGTGATAGTGTGAACAGAGCCTTATTGAATTAACATCTTTTACATTTTTTTTAAGCCTAGCACTTACCGCTTCTTTCGTTGGCTTCATTAATTGCCGTGGTTGATGTAATTGTAGGCCAATAAGTGGAATTCAGTAGTATACGACTGGTAAATGACTGTATTGTTGTGCCACCAGCAGTCGTGGAAAACTGCGTTGTTGCTGAGAAATGAAAAAGAGGTTTTTTTTTTCTGTGCAGCATTATGATGTAATAGTGTTTGAAATGTGTCAGGTTTACGTGAGTATTATGTGCAAATTATGTATTTCAGTCGGCTGATAATAATTAAAGGTGTTGATTGATTACTGCCACTTACTTATTGATTTTCCACAAATATAACCATATCCAGGACTATCAGTGAAAACTCCTATTTGCGTGTTTTTATGGATGTCGTACCATTTGCCAGGTTCAAGATTGTTTAGGGTCGTCATATAATCTAACCTTCGTATAATAATTTTCCTATAGTATACTATGCGGAGCTCACTAATTGCTTAATAGTGTTTCAAATGTGTCAGGTTTTCGGGAGTATTGAGTGCACATTATGTATTTCAGTAGGCTGATAATAATTTAAGATGTGATTACTGCCACTTAGTGGTGATAGTGTGAACAGAACCTTATTGAGTTAACATCTTTTTTTTTTTTTTAAGCCTAGCACTTACCACTTCTTTCGTTGGCTTCATTAATTGCCGAGGTTGATATTATTGTAGGCCTACGATAAGTGGAATTCCGCAGTATACGACTGGTAAATGACTGTGTTGTTGTTCTACCAGCAGTCGTGGAAAACTGTGTGGTTGCTGAGAAATGAAAAAGAGGTTTATAAGAGTCGGGCTCTGTGCAGCATTATGATGTAATAGTGTTTGAAATGTGTTAGGTTTACGTGAGTATTGCGTGCACATTATGTATTTCAGTGGGCTGATAATAATTTAAGGTGTTGATTGATTACTGCCACTTACTTATTGATTTTTCACAAATATAACCATATCCAGGACTAACAGTTGAAAGTCCTATTCGAATGCTATTATGGATGTCGTACCATTTGCCAGGTTCAAGATTGTTTAGGGTCGTCATATAGACTACTGCGGACGAAGAATCCATAACATTTGGTTCAGAACCTCTACCGCCCCAAAAGAACTCCATAGCAGTATCACCGGATTCCCAGTTCCAACTACTTTTAGTCATTCTAGGCATTCCCATCTCACGTGATAATCCAATGGCGTAGTCTCCACGTGTGCAACTATCTTGGAGGAAGTTAAAGATTGCATCGTTTTCATGTGAAGTGGTGATGCTCACAAGTAGATAGCCTGATTGTTCACATGTATTTTTAAGTTCGTTCCATGTTTTAAAATCGTAATAGTTGTCTGTTTCCACAAATGTAACTTCATAATGCGATATCCCCAAATAAAAGTCTACACAGACTACATTAAAAAAGAATTTGTTATTCAAAGTAAAGTGTAGTGATTAGTACTTAGTCATACAAGTATCTGAAATATGTTTTGGTTCGTTGAGCATTAATTACACTGGACTCTTCATCATGAACTCTATTTTATAACAAGTAAAACACAATCAAAACTTTAAGAATAGTCAAACAAAACAAAATGTTCCATAATTACTAAAAAAATCATTAAGCTTCATAATGAGAATATTTAAAGCATCAAATAGTTTCATCTTGTGATTTACAAAAGCAATTGCTGCCGTATGTAAAAAATATTAATAAGCAACATTATTTATTAAACTATACCTGTACTTAATTAGGAATTAAAAACATCAATGAAAATAACCATGATGGGATATTCCAAAAAATGGAAATTCCGATATCTATAATCAGAGTAACTCTATAAACCTCTCTGTAAGAAAATTAGGGTATGTTGAAGAGATTCTTATACAACAAATGCTGAATGTGTTTTTAACATTTTCAGCTGATTGCTCCAACAAAAACGGTTTAGGTTCATTATAGAAGATTCTTGACTAGCTCAAACGTTTTGATGGTATAGAATAATCTTAATTGGAGGGCCTATGCAAATGATATATTCGCACATATGTACTGAATTTTTTTCAATGCCAAAACTTTTGTAAATCATAAATCAATGAATTCATTCAAATTACGTTAGTACAGTACAGTGGAAGGAGCAGAGTAATATTTAGTATATCGTGTAGTAGGTAAGTGGACGTATGTTCACTAACTATAACAAAATTAAATATATTTTAAAGTGACCATATTAATCACTAAAATAAGTAAATACGTGACGGATAAAGAATGAACATTTATCACAATATTTTAGCATGTACTGTATAATCCCGTTTTTACTATATTTTGTACCAGTATTTTACCTAATTTTGTCAACATTATAAACAAACTTACTGGCTCCAGAGAGCTCTTTAATTTGTCTTTCATTTGCGAAGATCTTTCTAAAATTATATTTAAAGACAAAACAGTAATCAATATTATGATTTATAAAATATCACTATGCAATAGGCCTAGCTGTAGTATTTTGGCCGACTGGGGCTTCAGAGTGGGTATTGGTCGCCTCTGACCCCTAACATGTTATAGTGCTTTTTTAGCAGGCAACACAATTGTACATAGGCCTATGTTGGTAAATAGTTAGCAGCCTTTTTCTTTTGGGATGGTGTTGGGGGGGGGGATCATTTATGAGAAAAACTTTCAGGCTAATCTAATATAATTTTTGGTTGTCAAGTTTTTAAAAAAGATGAGAGGTTTGACAAGATAAAGATAGTTTCCCACGCCATTTAAACTTGTTATGTATACTGAGTGTCATTTTTCTATCTGCGCTACCTCCTCCATATATTTGGTCCCGTTCTAGTAACTCACAGCCTCGCGAAAAGCCGCCGATCCGAAGGCGGCCTTTTCGTGAGTAATGGATAATTATGAACAATCAAGCATATATGGACCCACAAAAATTACCTAATTTACACTACTTGTTCTCGTAACTGTGAAAAGTAGACAAAATATAAGAAAAAGTAAATTATAGGCCTGTGCTTTGTATTACTGTGACAGAATCAGAAATAGGCCTTATGACATTTCTTGGATCAAAGGGTGCAATGATCGCATCAACAATCTGTAACCGATTTTTTATCATTCGTGGCTTCAGATACACCTTGGCAGATACACATTGTAAAATCAATTAATAATTAAACTTAGAAGCTTACTAGAAATACTAGCAAATAACAGAATTAAACGAATACCTTCACTATATGCAATTGATAGAAAACCATGCAGTAGAAAACAGATACGAGGAAACATTTTTATAACGTGACTAACGTGTTTATAGCGAATAGCCAAATAAAAACAAGGAAATAAGAATAATTTTCGACATGTATGGGGGCGCTAATAATCATCTTATGCCAGAACCATAGATAGAAATATTTGCGACATTGAGAATTTAGAAGCCATTCTGTGTCCAACGAGATGTGCGTTCCTGTGTATAATATTGTATAATACAATTAGCGGCTTCCTGTAGTTTAATTTCATTTAATCTCTTTAGCAATCGAATTTCATGTAACTATATTTATATATTTTTTTAAAATGATTTCACTACTTTATATCCAATTTCATATTATATATACTGTAATAATTTACTATTTTAAAGCAGTTCATTAAATCTTGTCGATAGACCGAGAGCCCCTCGATGGCAAGCATTCTTCAATCCCGCCATATAGACCCTTAAGTGGCTCCTGTTATTTTGGGGAAATAAACGATATATGACGACCAGCAAAAATTAATTAAATATGTATATCAAAGTCCAATATTGAACAGCCAGTATCATTACTTTTAGCCTTGGTCGGCTTTACCGATTTCAATGATACGTATATAGGGTATCTAGGGGCGGATCCCGAATTTTTCAAACAGGGAGGGGGCACAACAGTTTCAGAATAGGTAAGTGAGAAGCACATAACATTGATTTGCATTGAAATTTTTAAAATTTAGTGGCAAAACGAGGGGGCCCGTTCCCCATACTAGATCCACCCCTGGTATCTAGATTGTTGGTCTTTAAATTTGAATATGAGCGAGCCCTATACAAATCTTATGTTATTAATTTGATTATTAATATTATTTACAAATATTAAAATAGTATAGGTCAGTTGGCCGCAATATATAAACTGATATTGTGTAGACCTAAAGTAAAGAGCAAAACATAGCTTTTTTGACAAGAAAGGCAGGCAGGCCTTTTCAGTCATAGAATAGACGAACCTTTAACATTCCAATTATAATTTCGATGTAATTCGTTTAAATATCAAGTGCGCGTGAACACGCGAGAATATTCGAATAAAGATAAATTCTAAATCACGCTTTTGATAATAAATAGTTATTAATTAAGTAATAACATCATAACACAATTAAACATGTGAAAATACTGTTTAAAGTCTGAGCAAAAATTGCCACGACGATTTTTACGCGTGCGCGAAGTCGTCGAGGCAATGCGGAAAGACAGCGAGAATTATGCATGT
>NW_022713564.1:8711-10951 GCF_011630105.1 Anneissia japonica
CATTAAATCTTGTCGATGGACCAAGAGCCCCTCGATGGCAAGCATTCTTCAATCCTGCCATATAGACCCTTAAGTGGCTCCTGTTATTTTGGGGAAATAAACGATATAATACGACCAGCAAAAATTAATTAAATATGTATATCAAAGTCCAATATTGAACAGCCAGTATCATTACACAAACTAAGCATTTCTTTTACATTTAATTCTTTATATTTATATTGACTTTTCGTTATCATTTAAAGTTTATTTATAAGTTATAGCATTGTGCAAGACGGTTTAATTTATCTCTAACATATCATGATTTATATTTATATATATATATATATATATATATATATATAAGCTTATATATATGTATATAACATAAACATATATATACAAACATCCTTTTTGTGTGTTAGCAACATTGGTTGTAAAACATATCCAGGGCTAGTGATTTGAGGCGAGTGATTGCTCTCACGCACTATCACTCACCTAAAATCCTCTTCAGGATTGTGAAATACAGAGCACCTTGGGTATGAAAATCACTCACATTAAATCTAGTAAAAAACCTAAATACTGTGGCCATGCTTTCTGCTTGGATGTGTTTTGTGTTGCTTTTAACTCGAATACCACTTTGATGACTGCAGTAGTATTTATGTGTATACTATCCCACAGAAACTTAAATTTTCCCTTCTCCCAAATAATCACTCGCCTAAACAAAAATAGGTGTGCGTTTTTTTACTCACCAGCAATTTCAAAATAACAAGCCCTGTGTATCAACAAAATGTTTTCCTAAGGGGAATGGCAAAACGAGAACAATCAAATTCAAAGCCAAGATTGTAGAGCGCCACTTGGCACAAAGTACAAAAGGATTTTTTTTATTAACCTGATTTCGTGTTTATAACGGTTAATAAAAAACGTACATAAGTACCCCGTATTTCAATGAAGCTGAGATTATGATGGCCATTGCGCGCTCCATAAGTAAGCTACTTGTAGATATCAATGTGCTAGTACGTTATTATTCAAGCGTTACAACAAATTTGTGAAACTTTGTACAACAGTAATAATATGCGAAATCATCAAAGAGGATTCATGGAAATGAAGTGCTAACTCTGCAATTTAAAAAGGTCTAAACTTGTATTCAAGAGTGTTGTTTATTACAATGTGATTGTATACAGTAATCATAATAATTATACATAGGCCTATATTGGGGTACATGTAATGTTGTGTAGGTTAAGTCTGTTGTCTTGCTGCAAGGTTCGAATTATTTAATCCATGAAAAAGTCATTATTTAATTCCACAATCACGTACTAAACCCCAAAGCATGTTTGGTATAGGACTTCTGGATTAGAAGTTTAGTGCTTTTTTATTTGAGAAAAGTGCTTATTGGATCATTATACGGCCGCTGTATGTAAAGTACTTATTGCACGAAAGAACCGAAAGTACATCATGTTTTCTGTGCACTAGAGGGCGCTGATACATCAACTTGTCGATCTAATGTAAATTTTATGTGAGCGTTCTTATCTCCCAAATAGGTCTACCTTCATAATTGTGATATTTTTTTAGTTCCATTATTAAAATTCATTTAAAATAACAAAATTGCTATGGAAAATAAAGATACCGGTAATCCGTTTCAGTTAAAAAAAAATAGCTTTCCATTTATTGTTTATATGAACCCAAACCAGTAGGCCAGTCATCAATCTGTATTATCCGACTCGATACGTAGTGGTAGTCCTACTCCCGTCATAATTTTTACATTATTGTAGTTCCATTAAAATCAATTTATAAAAACAAATGTCACTAAAATGCCATCGACAAACCATCATACCGGTAATGAGATTCAGCAAAGAGTATAGACTTGGAAGATGTCCGACTGCTTAGATTGTGTATGCAGGGGATTTGAATTCGAATAGGTAAGTTTTTGAAGGACGCCCTTTAATTCGTGGTATTACATTTTGAGATAGGATTTCGTTCAAACAGAACTCTGAGAGTGGGATCTCTTGCAATTCTATACTCTTTAGTTTGAGGTTACAACAAATGGAAAAAATACAGTTTCATCATATATTTTTCCATATCAAGTTTAATTTCAGTTATTTGATAAAGAAGCTTGGAACATAGATAATTTTAACCGTCATGTTTCTTTCAATCATCTTGCGTCCACGGTCCACAATTGGGAAAGTCGGGAGGTGGCATTGTTATTTCCTCATGATCACCAACTTGGACAATCATTGCCATTCCAGTCTGTTGGTTGAATTAAA
>NW_022713565.1:0-739 GCF_011630105.1 Anneissia japonica
TTACTATCATCATTATATCTTCTTCCATCATTATCAATACTCTGTCATCATCATCATTCATTATAGGCCCTAATCCATTCCATTTTCATCACTCTCCACAATTTTCATTACCACCATCAGCCACCCTCATCATCATCATCATCGTTACCATTAGCAATATTATTTCCATCATTATGAATTATTACTGATTATGATTTATGGAAGAAAAATATGACTTCTATTTTTAGGCCTAAATATTTTAATACACAGTACATATGTAAAGACAATTATTACCTAACAAAATCTATATTGCAGAATTAGGCCTGCCTTTTCCATACTATTTGCGGAAAACCATGATTGTCAAAAATTCCTCAGTAAGCAATAGGTTATATAGATCAAGTTGAATTAGAGCAAATATGAATGTGCGTCTTCTGAACAACTTTACTTTCTGAACAAAAGTGATGAAACTAGGAAAAGCCCTGTCCTTATAAACGAGGAAAGTGGTTTATGCCAAAATCTACATACCGCCCTCTAAGGTTTGCTTATAAGGCATACAATTTACTGGATGCACTCCACATTGTTTTAGAAGTTTGTATACATTTTGTAACATTTTCACATATATTATGTCTGCGGTTTGTGGGTAGGTTACAATCAAGTGTTGTTATAATAGTAAAATGTACGGCTTTTTCTATGATTGGAAGGACCTGTTCGAAGCACTAACACCTGTAGACCAAACCCAGTACCGTTACGATTTTTAATC
>NW_022713566.1:0-805 GCF_011630105.1 Anneissia japonica
TATGTTATAAGAAATTAGCTACTGTTTGATTTTTCTATAAGCAGTGAATCACATTAATTTATACCCTTCAGCACCTACGACTCTACCGCCGACAACGTCAGTGACAACTGAGGGTACGTTATTAATTTATGAATATGCTTATATTATACTAAAAATTATTAATAATAACTAAATGTTTTTGAACGTCATTATTATATCTTTGAAATATTTTACAATAAATTAGTTACTGATTTTTAATTTACAAGTAATTTCTTTTTATATTCTCAGTACCTACAACACTACAGCCGACAACGTCAGTGACAACTGAGGGTACGTAATGTTGTATATGCTTTAAATTATTTATAATAACTAAATGTTTTGATAATATTATTATATTGCTATGAAATGTGTTATAATACATGAGCTACTGTTTAATAATTCCATATGCATTAAATCCTATTATTTATACTTCTTAGAACCTACAACACTAGCGCCCACTACATCAGTGACAACTGAAGGTACGTTCTCAACTTAATATTTTGTTATATATGATAAAACGTATCAATAACAACTAAAAATTTCGATTTTCATTGATTTATACCTTTGAGTTATGTTATAAGAAATTAGCTACTGTTTGATTTTTCTAAAAGCAGTAAATCACATTAATTTATACCTTTCAGCACCTACGACTCTACCGCCGACAACGTCAGTGACAACTGAGGGTACGTTATTAATTTATGAATATGCTTATATTATACTACAAATTATTAATAATAATTAAATGTTTTTGAACGTCATTGTTATATTCTTTGAAATTTTTTACAAT
>NW_022713567.1:0-999 GCF_011630105.1 Anneissia japonica
TGTATATATATATAATTAATGAACTACTACAAAGTTAACCCAACGAAAAAACGAAATAGTAAAATTTTGCTTTAACATACCAATTTTTTTAGTCACTTTTAGTTTTTTTCTATAACTGTGAAAACTGACAGGACCTTAGTTAAATACTTACCCATTATAGTCGTTTAGTAGTGGCCCCAGGGGGTCTTATAGGGTGGGTCCAAACACAGGGCCGACTAGACCCTCGGTCGGAGTCCCGAAATAACCTTCCCTGGGCTTATGGGAGAGTTTCTTTTTAGCTTTGTATATGGCCCAAAATTTTGCTTTTAAGCCAAAATATTAGGGATTGGCATTCAAAATAATGTTATATGGATAAGGAAATCATTATTTGTGGTGTGGCAACCTTGTCGAGGCATCGGACGATGGGAGTCCAGGCCTGTCAGACGGGAATTCCCCACCTCCCAAGCAAATTTGGAATGATGACGTCAACACACCGAATTCCAAGACTACGACAATCAAAATTAAAGGAAATGTTTACCTATTTAAATTTAATCTTTCTACGCTACATTTTTCTTCATCATCATTAGTATACTATTATGTTGTTAGTCTATAATATTATTAATATAGTATATCATTATTCTTATGCGTTTAAAAAAATTTATAGTTTATAATTTACATTAATATTAGCGTTAGTACTGTTATTTTTAATATACTGATGTCATTATTATTATTATCATCATCATCTTCCTTATTGTCATCCCCATCCTCATTATATTCCCCATTATATTGATGATGATGAGGAGAAGAAAGATGATGAGGATGATGGTGATTACGATTGATGATAATGGTTGTTGATGATAATGATTGTGATGATGGTGATGAGAATGATAGAAAATGATTGATGAGGATGATGATGATGATGATGAATGATGAGAATCATCCCTCACATTCTCACCCTTGTCATTATCTTCATTCTCGTCGTCCTCATCTTCATCATCCTCATGATGATGGTAGTGACTG
>NW_022713568.1:0-593 GCF_011630105.1 Anneissia japonica
TTAATAATAAGTACTTCAATGCTATAGGTAGGCTAGGCTAGCCTAGGCCCTAGGTCTTGTCTAGGCCTAGGTCCTAGGTCTTGTCTAGGCCTAGGTAGCCTAGCCAACCTAGGTAGCCTAAGCAAGATTCATTGCCATTGGGGGTGAGTGACTTGAGACCTAAATATTTAACAGATGCATTGGTTTGATTGATTTCTGGGCCCTTTGTTAAATATTAGAAAGCTAAAGTTATAACCAGGGAGATGTTAAACATGCTCATCTGTCCCTGTTATAACCAGAGTCGATTTTGCAGCATGGGTGATTTTTTTAATTTACTTATTCAACATATTTTGAGAGGGTAGCTCAAACAGCAATGCTACAGAAATTATGAAATTGCAAATCAACCTTCAAATTTAATTGTCAATAATAAATATTTAGAAACAAAATTTTGTCCTGTCTGTGGGCTAGTAAAATATTCTGTGGGCTAGTAAAATCTCTAGTAAACTAGCCCAGTGGGCTAGCTACCAAAAAAAGTTAGGGCAAGCCCTGATAGGCTAGGCCAGGTTGCAGTGACAGAACAGAATATGAGAGAATTTCCATGTGTATTGATACGA
>NW_022713569.1:0-702 GCF_011630105.1 Anneissia japonica
TAATTGATTGCCTAATCCGAAATATGTGGTTTGTTTGGTTGCTCTTGAATGATTGTGTAGAATCAGGCAAGGAGCATGTTTTGCATGATGAACCACAAAGATGACTACCCAAATTATGGCTGTCGCAAGAGTTAATTTGCCTCTTCAATTTAGATCGTACTAATATATCACGAAGGTTAGGTGGTCTGCGATAGGCTATGAACGGTGTATCCGGAAAAACAGACCTAAGACGTTCTGTGGTCTGTAGAATCATGGTAGAATGGGCATATGTTTCTGAATTATAGCCCTTAGTGGTGGTAACCTAGGGTGATAGGTAGTGACCAGTGGCATTCTGGTCGATCGCTGATGTGGTTTGTACGTCAGTGTGAGAGCACGAGGTATGTTCTTTGCTTTTTTTACAGCATTTTCGATGGGTCCTCGATGATAATTTCTATTCTGGAGATGTCCGGATAGCTCTTCTGTGCGATTCTGAAAATCTAAATCCGAAGAACAAATGCGTCTCATGCGCAATGCTTGGCTGTACGGAATGTTTTTTGTACAGTGCGGGGGATGACAGCTGCTAGGGAGCAGGTACATATGCTTATCCGTGGGTTTACGGAAGAAATCAATTTTGAGTGCACCATTTTCCATGGTCACGATGATGTCCAGAAAATCTACACTGCTTGTGGATTTGTTAGCAGTGAATTTGATTGTGGGATGAGC
>NW_022713570.1:0-544 GCF_011630105.1 Anneissia japonica
CACGATTTTAATTTTCATTCCTTGGTACTTTATTTTTGAATAAGATGCTCCACTTGGCCTCGTTGTGGCTACAATAGTTTAATAATTTGTTATTACCATTACTCATTATCATTAATGAAATAATAGTCAGTCAGAGGGCTTATTAATATGTAATAATATGTATACTAAGCCTGAAGGTGGCGCCTTACTACGACGGCCATCTTGGATGGTACACATACATAACTCTGCATTGCTGCGCCATCTTGTCAACACTCTAGTTGCTCTAATAGCTCTATGGACTACTCATACAACAGAAAAAAACGTCGCATTGAGTTAGTGAAAAATTGAGATCTAAATGAAAAACGATGTATTTCAGCAAGTATTAAAACCTTTTTGTTTTATTTTAGGCCTTCTTCAAAATACCTATGCCACAGCAGTTGATTTTTTTTGCCTTAAAACCAAAATAGTTTCATGCATGCCGACTTGCCGATCGGTTAGCTTGAACTCTGCAGAAAATCCACATCGAACTTCGCATCGCGATGTAAAACAAAATGTCGGAAAACTT
>NW_022713571.1:0-1235 GCF_011630105.1 Anneissia japonica
AGAGTTATTTTTCCTATCATTATAATAGGCCTATAGGTATTATCATTATGTATATAGGTTTATACATGTGGAAATATCGTTTATACAAAAGCAAAGGCGAAATTACTTTTGATGTAAAATAACAAGTGTTATGTTTCATTGATTCCCCTGCGTGTCATACGCATTCACATAATTCTGATTAACTCTATAATTTCAATTAAATGGTCAGAACAACCAACAATCGTCTGTATTGGGATCATTCGCGGGGTCACAAAAGTCGCGGAGAAGAGCACCTCAAACAGGTGTTCTACGGGCTTCCAAGCTTCCATTCATTTGATTTATTCACCGAAATTCGAGTAATTTCTGTCTCTGTTGATTTCATTTCGAATATTAGTTTTATTTCATAATGATATAAAATAATGTGACGACCCCCTGGACACACACCCACAGGACTGGACACCACCAACGAAACATGACTACAGCTGATCCCATAATAACAATCAATCCCACCGGAAAAATGTTTTACCAAAGGGCATGCGCAATGGACAATAACGTTACACTATTTTCATCTATGCTACCGGTATTTGGCAAACATGAAGGTAATGGATAATTTCTTCGTATATAATAATAATTGAATTGCAAGGTATATACCCTGTGTTCTGTGGAGGTTTAGACGGGGTGAGAAGGTAAAGGTTAAACCAACAAGGACAATGCACAATAGCAATTTGTGGAGGAAAAGGAAAGGGAGAGAGCGAATTAGAAATGAGTAAAACTACGAATAATAATAATAATAATAATAATAATAATAATAATAATAATAATTTAATATTATTATTATTATTATTATTATTGTTATTATTATTATTATTACTATTATTATTATTATTATTATTATTATTATTATTATTATTATTATTATTATCATCATCATCATTATTAACAACATCATATTTCCATCAATGGCACAACATTATATAACAATAATAAAAGTAGAAAAGCACCATCAATGAGGATCAAACTATAGAACAGCGACTGCTACAATTATTATTACACATTATTATTAATAATAATAATAACAATAATTATTATTATTAATAATAATAATAATAATATTTATTATTATTATTATTATTATTATTATTATTATTATTATTATTATTATTATTATTATTCCTTATATCATTTCATCAGTCAGATCAAAGTTCGTAGTCAATGATACGGTAGCTATTCAGTACACGAAAAGGTGTTGCGCTATC
>NW_022713572.1:0-747 GCF_011630105.1 Anneissia japonica
TACTGGAACCGAGCCGCATAGATTGTATTCCACTATTTGCATTCACACCTGGGCTGTGTATATATATTGCCTTGGTTTGGCTCTGGAATCATTAGTGGTCGTGGGACTAGTTTGGGCCCTACCTAAGCTGGTCGAACGTTTCGTTTGGGTCTGTACCCTAGCTGCACTGATGAGGCCTGGAAGGCCGAAACGGATTCGTCTGCAGATATTGGGATTCCTAAATATATATATATATATATATTTGTAAAATATATACCGTTTACTGTATTAATAATTATCTTGTGAATGCGTCAGTGATAAATCTTTAAGGCGTCCCATTTACAGTCAGTTCTCGTTATTAGGATCTACATCCTACTTTAAAGAAAATAATAATGATCGAAAAAACGTATAGAATTGAAATTGAATTTAATTTGTTAATGGTAATTAAATGCTGGCATCAAATGTATTCTGGGCACATACATACAGTTATTAATCATAAATTTAATATGATGGTACGGTAGCCTTCGGCGCTCAAATACCATACATAAGCCTGTAAACAAGATATTTAATAACGGTTCTCTTCAAATTTCTACGGTAGTAGGCTATATTCCAAAATACCATAGCCCGTGTTGACAATGAATTAAAAAGTAAATTAGCTAGACAAATTTCATTTCACTGCAATAAATACACACTCGACTCTCAATATTTGCCTTCAGGCTATGTATTGTTGGCTTAGGCTATTTTCCATTTCGGCCAAGATACGCGTAT
>NW_022713573.1:0-1292 GCF_011630105.1 Anneissia japonica
AATGGTAACTAAACGTGCTATGAATATTATGATAGAGTAATAATCTTTTCTTGTAATTAATAAAGGTAAGGCTGTGGTAACACTAATTAAATGATATTAATTACGGTATTAATCAACAGTACGAACTCACATCGTCGATTTACGTTATATTGTATAGATATAGTCAACGAACGAATACCAATGGAAGTGATTCAATAAATATGGAAGTTAAGAAAGGCGGTCGAGAAGATGAAGAAGTTATTGTAAATACAATTAACACAGGAACTGGAGCTGATTTTCAAAATCAGAACCGGACACAAATCACCCAATCGCTACGTCTAAAAAAGAAGGAAACAAAGGCTCAAACCGAGAGAGATTCGTCTTACGAAGTACCACATACATATATGTCAGTAGATGCTGCATACACAGACATATAAACGTAGTTACATTACCGCAAGCACGTGGTACGGTAATAACTAATTTATATGAGTGTATAGTTGATGTCATTTTTGAGCTTGAATATCATGTGCGAATCATTACACGCCTAAGCCTTTATTTCGTCTCCTAATCGAAGGGCAAACTGAAGGCATTGAGTTTTAAAATTTGTTTATTTAATATATATTTATTCTGCAAATGTTTAACATTTATTTCAACTGCTATAAATAAAAAAAATCACTAATTAAAACCGGAAGTGTTTTAAAAATGCAATGTGTGTTTTATCATCATACAACTTGTATATATAATTGTTATTAATTTCATTGTTATTCATTATTATCTTTATTATTATATTAACATTATTGTTTGGTACTTATTTATTCTATTATTATTATATTTATGACTTCATTATTTCCTTTAATATTTTTATTTTTTTCTTATTTGCCTTCTATTTTTGGTTATTTTTTTAAAAATCTTTATTATAATTGTCATCCCTGACAATGATTATATTTATTATTGTTTACTAAAGCTGATCTTGGTTATTTTATTAATCATTTAGGCCTATTTATGTTTTATCATTTTTTTTCCTATTATTATTGACTTTATTTTACAACCTACTTACTTAGGCCTCCTTTAGTCTCTGACATTCTATTTTTGCAATTTTGGATACTTTTGAGCTTTTTTATTCCAATTTTTTTTATACTTTTGTAACTGTTGCTATTTTAATTGTTCTTTTTCCTTTGACCAACTTTTTTTTTTGTATGTGTTTTATTATGTCGAATGTTAATTGTTGTTGTAACAGCACCACGAGTTCCGACCGATTATCCAACCTATGTTTTTCCCCCTGCATTAACAATTCAGATGATTTTACCTCCAAT
>NW_022713574.1:0-6991 GCF_011630105.1 Anneissia japonica
GTGGATGGCGACCGTGCTGATCCCCTGTGTTGTTTGCGTGGCTCTCCCAGTCAGTCTCGGCTACTGGGCCTAGCCTAGGCCTAGGCTGGTAGTCAGATCGCATCCTAGGCCTAGGCTCAATAACTATTACACGTACTGAATTATCGTTCCGACAAAATCAGATCAGAAGGTGACAAATTGTCTATTTGTTAGCTCAAAATAGGAAGTATCTACAGTAGTAGTAATTCGTAAATTTAACTTGCACAAGGAAGGAACCTGTTGCTCGCAAAAGTGGATCTTTTTTCCGCATGAATTTGCATCCCATGTACTTGAAGTAAATTCTGATCAAATCTGCTAGTGGCATCCGCTCGAATTGACGGGTTCCCTTATTATTAGACCCATGCTCATTGTTACAGATAAATAGATAATTCTGGCATAAAACACATTTGATTCGATTTAATGTTTCAAATGATTATGTTTGTGATTTCATGATTTTATGTGTTGCAATGCGTCTATGAGGAAATGTTTTTTGGATATGTGGTGCAATATAAATGCTTTTTATTATCAGGCCCGTAGCCAGCATGCTTCAAGGGGGGGTTCTGGGCGTGGGGTCCAGGGGCCTGCCAAAGGGCCCCAGGTGCGGTCAAGGGGGGGGGGCGCTAAGCCCCTATGGGGGCCCCCGAAGCCAGAGCATTTATACGATTTTAAAAGCATGTACATGTCATTTAAATGCATGTTCATGTATATTTAAATACTTCTTACACAATTTTAAAAATAAGATAAGAAGACTACATTTTCCAATACAGGATTTAGAACGTAAATGTTTATTGTGAAACAAACTTTTTTTTTTTAATTAAAAAGCAATGCTTAACATTTTAATGCTACTATGTAATGTTATCTCTAAAAATATAACTGGGATAAAATTAGCAATACCCACTAGGTGACTGTAAAAACAAAACACAGACCTTGCACATTATGAGATCGCTAAATACCAATATTAAAATATGGAGGTATGTAAAAGGTCCTTCCTTAAAAGAGAAATATTGCAAATAATATTTTATTTATTGCAGAAATGAAGAAACAATAGGAACTGGCAGCCCTACATTTTACTTTTTTACCAAAATAACTTAAATGTTAATTTGCAATGGAAATATATATAGAAAAATGTTATTATATTTACAAGTTACAGAACCATGTAAATATACTTGCACGGTAATATTGAAAAAAAAACAGACATAATTATAATGCTACAAATGTACATGTTTAAGAACCAGTTTATGTAAAAAAGTAAATTATGTAAAAAAGTATATTTCCTTGCTAGCCTAGGACCTGGGCTATGCTAGCTCGATTACAAAATAAATAATAAAATCGTTCGCAAATAATAGGCCTCATTCATAGGCTACGACCCTACCCTACCTAGCAACGCTAGACCTAGGGCCTAGCCCGGAAAAGTACACCGATCCGCCGCCAGGCAGTATCATGAGCATGTGGTGAAAACAAGGGTGAATTTTCTAACTTCTTAAATTTCGTGATTTCTTCGTTGCTGGCCTTGAAGCAAAAAAATCGGTTATCCTTTCTCGGCGCTTCATCCTCCTCCTAGGCTATTTTTGGCGTGTCGCATGTCCTCGATCCCAGAGAAATGAAAAACGAGCGCCCAAACTTTTGTGATGACTTCGTGCCAAAGTAAATAAACTACGGAGCACGCGATTGGTCAAATAGCTTAGGCAACAAACCTCTCATTAATATTCATTTTGAAGTCTTGCTGGTTACGTCATTCAGCTGGCTGCAGCTTTGTTTTGATTTCTACGAACGATAACGACAAATAAAGTGCCAAAAATGCTCCTATTTTGTAATAAATTGCACTATTTTGGAAACGGGGGATCGTTTTCTGGTTAAGGGGGTTCGCTGGCAAAAGGGGGGTTCGCTGAAAAAGGGGGGTTCGCCCGAACCCCTAAAAACCCCCCTGGCTACGGGCCTGATTATTTCATGTATTGTTATTACAGTATTATTATTATTATTAAATTATTGTTATTGTTAAATTGTTATTATTGTTACTGTAATTTCGTAGATTTTTATTTTTTTGTCTAATGCTAACATGATTAATGTGAATTTCATCCATGTAACTTTCTTTCATATTTTAACCAGCATTCTGATTTCCAATGCATTTCTCCTATACTAGGAGAATATTCTGCCTACCAGGGTAGTGCGCTGCCAGCGTTTCAGGTAGGCCAATGTAAACATTGCAAGGGGTATATAATGTATTTTTTTCTATTTATTTCAGTGTTTAAATACTATACAGGGAATAAGATTAACAATGTCAGTTATATTTAAGGTATTATAACTATGAATTCTGTGGCTGAAAACATTGACTCTCTTGGCAAACATTTACTTGGTTCTACACTGCTTGGCCCACATCTGGTCCAGCCTGTTATTACCGTGTGTGTGTGTGTATTAGCTGTCTCTTATACACATCTAGATGTGTATAAGAGACAGACTGCGGGGCCGCATAGTGCAACCAAAATAGTGCGCAACGAAGGGGGATTTAGTGTCTATGAGAACTTGCTGGTGAATGTTTACAAATTGAGGGAAAGACGATTGTATGATGGCGCTAGCCGACTGGAGGAGCTCATTGAAAAGCTTGTTGCAAAAGATGAAGGTTAGTGAAGGAAGCACCATACTATAGGGATTTCACAATAAAAAAAAAATTGAGAAAAAATAAAATTCTACTTGAATTTTGAGTCTTAAGAGTGCCATTTCCGGCCATCCAGACGTGCCATACTCATAAATTTTCTTACCTCAGCCCCAACCATGGTGACGCTGTGTTAGTACTGTAGGCCTCCCCAATCTTTAAAATCCTGGGCCCCACCCCTGGGGGCCAAAATTTGTTCGTTTACAAACATTGGCAAAGAAAACGAATTCTCATTCTAACTAATTCTGATTGACCATTATATACTGCATCCATAGACTCTAGGCATCTGATTGTTAAATAGCTGGTATAACTTCAAGGTAGATTTTATTGTCGCATATAAAAAATATACATGAAAATTACATATCACAAAAATATAAATATTACACATAATATTTGCACCAAAAATCTTAACTAATAATAACTAAATAGAAAGACAATGAAATGGACTATAACAACTATGGTACCAAATTAAGACAGTGATTATCTAGAGCATTTATTATTGTAGAGCTGACATACAGTATGTGTAGTATGAATGAATTTTTTAACCGGTTTGTTTTGACAGTAGTTTCTCGAATTGTTCCTGATTTTTTTTTAAAAGTAGCCATTTAATGGGTGAGACTCATCGTATAATAATCTTTCTAATTTCAGAAGGGCCAACTTATCACAGAAACTGTTAACTATCACGTTAAATTATACATAGTACTTTTTTGCCCTGTCACGGTATAATTTCTAGGCCCCACTTAAAATGCTGACTATTTAATTTATGATAGTCATGGAGAGTAAAGGGGTCGCAACCTCTTTGATGCTGAGAGATATTGGCCCTTTGATTGCCAAGGCTCAGAAAAGTAAGCCTAGGCCTAAATGGTGGGTACTCTTTTCATTACATTTTTTTAGAATCTTTGTACGATGTATACTGCATACAACAAGTAATGACTCCTCTAGTTTCGGGAAACGGTAAACCTATAGCCCCGAGGTGATGTGGAGACTGTAGCCAGCCTACTATCTTCCAGATCGATTAAAAGGAATCTCCTCTTTACCTACAGATCTTAGTACAGAAACAAAAACTGTTTTACAATTACTCTTGTTGTTGGCTGGTAGTGAAGAAACAGTGGCAGAAGTACCTATTGGCCACAAACCTCTTAGGTTACCAATTTCTACGCATGTAAACAAGGTAAAGTACACTAATGAAATATATGCCCCAAATATTATGGAACTAGAAGCAACTTGAATGTTTTAATACATTAACTAAATAAACAGTGGCATGGTTTAATACTCCCCTTACATTTATGCCTTGGTTGCCACAACAAAATAGGACAAAAAAATTATTTTGGTTCAAATATAATAGCCATAATAAGTATCAGAATTGAACAAAATTTCCAGAATCAGCCTGGGACATATCCTTTTCAACTCCCATCATTGCTTTTCCTCTGGTCTGTCAAAAATAGACTTTTCCCTTGATTGCCCATCAACTTCAAAATGATAAGGTTCACTGTTAAGGTTCAGCAGCTATCAGCTCAACAATAGATCATTGTATCAAACATTCAATAGATGTATTATGTAAACAGTTATGTAATTGCTATAATAATATTTGTTGATGCCAAAGTTGCACTGCTTTCATTGAATGGAAGCAATATAAATTATGTCTCAAAATAGAAAATGGATGTGTTCATATGAGATGTTTTTGTTTATTTTGTCTTTAAGAACAAGGTGAGGTTGCCAGGTGGACCCGTCTTTCATGGAGATTCTTGTCAGGTGCATGATATTCAGCTTAATGGCTATCCACACTATTCTAGGTATGATTCCACTAGGCCAAATAAAAAAAAATTGTGTTGGCCACGACCGACCAACCGACCGACCCAAAACGTATGAAATTGAGGCTCGGCATTTTAATTTTTTGTATCCGTTTTTTTTTTTTTTTTTTTACAGTACACTACAAAAAAAAAAAAAATCCTACCAACCTACCCAATTTTTTGATTTTCCAAAACATGGCCAACACAAGAATTTAAAAAATTTTTTTTTTTGGCCCTATATAAATATGTTTCTAGTATAAGAACACTGTTGATTTCTATAATAAATATCTTAACTCCTGCATATATTGATTATATTATTGAGAAAGAATTTTCAGAAAATATGGGCTGATTCCTGTATAAATTTTTGCACAGCAAGCATTGGCGGTTTTTTAGCATGATTTTTGCAAGGAGGATATTATTTGCTGCACTTATTTTACAGTCCAGACCTAGCTGACTCGAACAAAGTAAACGGTTACACATTTGCCATACTTTTTAATTGTGTGGATTATACAGTTTCTCAAAAACCAGCTCAAATTTGTGCGGAAAATTACTGGGAATATAGGTGTGCAGAATCGTAATTACTGCATAATACATTGTTTATACATCAAGATTAGGTCAAAACCTTATTTTCGGTAAAATCTGCATGGAAATCACCTATTATTTTTCGAAACGTTCAGACATATTTTTAGGTCACTCTTTTGTACGGAGGATATACTCCCCACACGGGGTTTACTTTAGAGTCTTTCACATTTGCACTAGCACAGGTGATTAGGTGCTGAGAGGTTGAGGCCAACGTAGCTCCCTCAGGAGATGATTCAATCCAGGTTACGTTGTGGAAATAGAAGTAGCAGCCAGAAAGTGTTGTCAGACCTTTAAGTTAAGTTCACATGAAGCCCGGATCTGGTCCGGAGCCTCGGACAAAAAATCATGAGTTGTTACAGTACGTTTTTTGTAAAGTGTACAAATTTAATGTGAACAGTCCTATTTTTCACCATTGAACCCATTTTTCATGATTTTGCCTCTCCGGGCACCAAACTGGTTCCGGTCTTGATGTGAACGTAGCTTTAAGTGTCATTGATATTTTTTCACCCTGTTGCTAATATAATGATTCTACTTGAATCTACAGGGAACTTTTTGAATGTGTAGGGAACAGAACCGATAGGATGGGCCAACAACATAATCTGGATACATCGGTAAGCTGAACATTTTGTTTCCTGCCTTTGTGCGCACTCAAAATTATATGTGATAAACAACTGTGATAGGTCTATATTTGTATGTAATATGACAATATCATGCCCGAATATGGGCACATCATAAAAATTTGTCATGTAAAATTTGATAATGTAGACTTATTTTTTACTATTTTATTCCTTTACTATTTTATTCCTGATGATTCCTTTACTTGTAACTACACCTGGGAAAAAATTGTTTGTGCTCCGACCATGAAGATTATTGACATAATATACCTAGTGTACTACACAATATATCATTTGTACACTACCATAATGCTAACCCAGTTTTGTTGTAACACTTTGTTATTAAATGCTCGGGTAAGATTGTGAAACAACACAACATTGTTTTTTTTACGATCATGATGACTATAATAATTTTTTTAAATATATTGCAAATTTACTACCATTTAGTATATCAATTCAAATAATTGTGGGACCCATCTGGAAATAAATACTTTATTTGGATTTAGAGGGTTATCTCAGATATCAACATTGATGACTTGTTTTCTCAATCTTGTTTCATTGTATTCAGTTGTTCAGGTTTTGTGATGTTATTCAGTTGATATCAAATAAATCAAATCAAATCAAAATTGTTACTTCAGGTTTTTCAAATGGAACCCGGAAGAAATCTACACGGCCATGACCTCTTCCTTGTCAAGGTAACAAATGCTTATATTCAAATATTCTGGACAGCGAACGAAAGAGGAAAACGGAGGCCCAGAAGAGGAGTGGAGAGTCCTAGGCCCAATATATTCCTACAAAATAATTACAAAACGAGTACAGTAGAACCTCGTTTTTACGTACCCCAGTTATACGAACCCTCTGTTTTACGTACGCCTCGTATGGACGATGACGTCATCAAAAACCCCGAAAATATACAAAACAAACGGCCCTTTTGAGAGCAACCATAAGTAAAAAGAATATAACAATAAACTATGACAATAAACAAACCATAATGCAACGTATTTTCATTAAACAGCAACGTTGATTGAGTCTAATACCGGGTTGTTATAATCTAAAACCACGTGAACTGAGTGAGATGAACAACTACCGATGGTGCTCAAAATAATTGCTCCTTCTTAGCTTCGTGTGGCAAACCATGGAAGAACTCGTCTGGTCGAATTTTCTACACGAAGCTGAGTAGACATAGTTTCGTACACGAACGCTAATTGGTTGGCTCGCCCAGTGCATAGCACATGGTTGCTGTTTCACGTACACGAACGTTAATTGGTTGGCGCGCACATGAGTTTAGTTTGTCTCAACAGGCCCAGACAACACCACATCTCTGTTGTTTAGAATAG
>NW_022713575.1:0-948 GCF_011630105.1 Anneissia japonica
TCCTTCTGGGGGTGACCAAAGCTGTGAAGAGTAGCTGCCACATCCTCGAACACAAGCATTTTTTGGCCGGAAGTACTGCTTTTCCAATTTTTCACTTCGATTCTATCTCTAAATTCTGGGCTTCCCCAGATTGCTATCAAATCTTTTACCGCTCCCTCCCTCCACACAACTCTTTTCTTCTTTTCTGCCATTCTTTGACAACTTTTGTTAGCTAGGTACCTAGTAAAGCAGTATAACAAATGATTTCCCTAATAATTATAGCCTGCCGATGACTAAAATTTCGAATTCGCGCATTTTACTTCCTGTTTACATCTAGGCTTTTTGTGATTGGTCAATTTCTGACCTGGGTTCAAAATCATTGATGCATGACTGTCGTAGCTCAGTGGCGTACGCTAATCTGGGGTCTGTTGCTGGATTACCGTACGCCAGTGATTGCGCGATAATACTGGCGTTCGCTACGCCGCGCACAAGTTCACACCACTCGATTAACGTTACGCTAGCGTAAGTCGTTAGCCTCGTTCACATCGAACTATGTCGACTAGATTATCTACTTGATGTCGACAATAGTTTCGACGTGAACGGTCAATTACGGCGAGATAAAGTTCATAACTCGACGATGGCTGTTAGCTCGACTAACTTGTAAATCCAGTCATCGTCGAGTTGATAACGCACCACGGGTGGCCTCAGGTCACGAATACACCAATCAGAACGAAGCCGGTTGACCCTTTTGACACCGCGAAGCTAGATTTTCGCGAAGTGCATGTAAACAAGAGCGATCTAAAAACTACAAAACAGGACAGAAAGGTCCATAAAGTATACATACGTTTTAATGAAAATTGAAACAATATTTTGTTAAATGGAAGAATGCTAGCTAGCGATTAATATAATTCGTTTTTTATCGAAGGTAAATGTAGCTAGGGCCAGGGCCTAGAGAATCTACCACTTAGA
>NW_022713576.1:0-1031 GCF_011630105.1 Anneissia japonica
AAATTCATGCAATAAAAGAATTTGATTTAAACCACAAACATATTACACAAGGATATGTCCACACCATAAACCTGATGATGTCCCGTCATATTTGGGCATTTCGCATGTATTTCGTTAAAAAAATACCTGTTAATGTGGAGTGAGAAAAGATGCACATTAAGAATAAAATAAGTTGATCTAGGAATTTTCTAACATTAATTGAAATATAAAGTGGAAGTTGATAAGAACAAATTTATTGTTCTTAACTGTATGACTAGGTGCAACATATTGTTACCACAACACTAGGATCCATAACTAACTCTAGGTTATGATTTAATTTAACCTTATGTTAGGTTAACCCTGATGGACTAGAATCAGATGAATTAATGAAATGAATACAATATCAGTGATAATGATATATATTAATAGTTATTAAACAAGCACTTTTAACATGCTTTTGAGTAACACTCAAAAGTCAAATATTTAATTAAAGCCCCATTCCCGGCAAAAAAAAATTGAAAAATATAAGATATATTTCTTAAATAGGAGCTTACCATTTTTTCGTCGAATTCTTCGTTACTAGGCAAATTCAGAGGTTGTAGATAGCATCCGCTGGAATGCTCTCGCTTTTTTGTATACTTTATACAGTCAATAAAGTGCGCCCTCTCTAATGAAATTGGTTTTTGTACTTCGCATCTCGCACACTGCGGTTGATGGAGTAGGCATGAGATATGTTTGTTTAATTGTCAAAATCTCGGTCAGAACCATTTTTTAACAAATTTGAAATAATTCCTATGAACTATTATATTTCACAAGTGTCAGTACTAGCAACGGAAAATATGTCGGCCATTTTTATGTGTGATAACAGAACCTAAATCGAGGTAAGGCTAGGCCTAGCCTAGCAGTGTTGGATAGGCTAACGTTTCCGGCGCCTACTATATTTCTTGGTAAACATATTTTGCAAAATCAAACATAAAAGATTCATCCGCATTTATTTTGTGTGTGGAACACAAAAAATCATATTTCAGTGTTATTTTACATTTTTTTCATGT
>NW_022713577.1:0-517 GCF_011630105.1 Anneissia japonica
AATTTCCTTTAGGAACAGGCAAAGGAAGGGAATTACGTTATAACTGTGAGGTCTATTGTACGATGCAGGAACATATAGGCTACATTGATATACATTGTGATATTGACAACAATATATAGGCCTAGATCATAGCTTTATGAATAGACAATATCCATTCCAATAGAGACTTATATTTAGTTTTTTTTATGGGCGTCATGAAAGACACCATGCCGTTTAAACGATGGTTGATCAACCACTGAAGTTTTGAGAGTTAATGTTTTGGTCGTAATAATTTGATAGTACGAAGGATTTGTTATCAAAAAT
Source organism: Anneissia japonica (assembly GCF_011630105.1). Lineage (NCBI taxonomy): Eukaryota > Metazoa > Echinodermata > Crinoidea > Comatulida > Comatulidae > Anneissia > Anneissia japonica. The sequence goes on from NW_022713577.1 coordinate 304, forward strand.
TTTGTGAAAATATATTACCTATGAAGATACTGTAATGTCAAGATTAGGACCACTTTAGATTTGTATTTAATATAAAATTCCTATTTTATTATGAAGGTGTAAGTATTGAAAATATTTGTTGTCGTTTACAGTTCAATTTTTCACATTCGTGTGACGTCAGCTCAGTACATGTTAGATTATTATCCTATACAGTTCTGGCCCTTGACGTATATAG
>NW_022713578.1:0-685 GCF_011630105.1 Anneissia japonica
GTGCTCTTCCGCAGAGATAAAACGTAGGATTAAAAAAGCTTTACAAACTAGCAATCGGGGATAAACAATAAACAGAATAGCAGTGACTTAGATAAATCTTAAATGATTTGTATAATTAGGATCATAATGGTCGGTAACAACAAAAAAATAAAAAGATGAACGAAAAGTCGAATGTAGGCCTATGATCTCGATGGCAAAAATTAAGATAAAAAAATTATATTTATATAGATCAATAATTGAATAAAATGTATCTAGATGAATGCATTGATTAATAAAAAGTATAATCTGTGAGAAATCCTAAATCTTTATTTATGCCATTTTTGTGTATATTTAATTCAATGATCCATTTCAATTCGCAACAACGTCTCTCGGTGAGGGAATTGAAACCTGTACTTACTAAAATAAACTTAAGTTTAGAGATACAATGGTTGGCTTGGTTAAAATGCTTAGCTACAGGAAAGCCTAGTGTATTGTCTCTAATAGATTTTTTTAATGATTTTTGCATCTTGTTCTAAATTTGCAACCAGTTTCTCCGACGTATATAGTATCCATATATTGGGTACATCAAATAAGATATATGACATTCGATGCGTTGCAAGTGAGTGTCGTCGGTAATATTAAGAAGCTTACAAATTTGTCATCGTGAATTACCACAAGGGCGATTACCAAATTTAGGGATGATATT
>NW_022713579.1:0-3690 GCF_011630105.1 Anneissia japonica
GGGTTTTCAGGACGTCATTTCTCGCTCTGTTCCTAAAATCTACGTCAGCCTTAAGTAGGGCCTACTTTCTGGCCTAGGGTTTTTCTCTCGTTCAAACCTCAATTATGCAGTTTGAGTTTGCGTTTCTGGCGTCATTCTAACACCCATCCTCAGCGAACATGTAGGCTATGATGTAGGCCAGTCGCAGCTCCGTAGACGGATGCTGGGATATATGAATTGTCAAGATCGAAGTCTGTCACACGTTAAAATCTCCATATAATCATTTTTGTCACCTTATATCTGTGAAGTGTGTTTACCAGAATGACTAATACCAGGTGTGGCAGCTTTTATTAGCCCACTTCAATTACGCTGGTGGACCTTTTTTTAAATATTACTATCAAAGAATGTAAAATTTCCCCTTGATATTCCAACACCGACCCATGTGTCCAAATTATTTTGTGTTTCGAAAGACAAAAACTCTCAACAGGGCTGTGCTAAAGATACTGCTTCAGTCTTCAAGTTTATGCATAGGCCTATACTTTTATTCTTGGCTGTTCACCATAATATGTTTTTTTTAAATATTTTTTTGTACTATTATTATTATTATTATTATTATTATTATTATTATTATTATTATTATTATTATTATTTTCATTATTTTTTTCCTAATTATTATTGTTATATTAGATTTTAAATAACTTTTAAATTTATATCGGCAAGCGAAGCAGATACCGGTAACTTATTCTCTCTTGTCGATTATTTATATACATTATTATTGCTGGGTGTATATGTTATATCTACTGTTTAATATGGAACTTATATTTACACTCAGTATGGTGACTCTACGTGATGTTGCCATGAAATATTTGATCTCAAACCTATATTGTTTCCACTTGTAGATTGCATTATTAATCTGCGATCGTTTGCATGTACTGTATGTCAGGGGCAATCATCTTACACTTTAATACCATCACTTAATATTGTTCTTCAGCTGCCCATTTCTCTGCAGCTTTCCCGATATTAAAGTTTATTTTACACTCAAAAGTTTTTCTTACTCAAGTATTCACTCAATTATTTTAAACATTGTTATTATACACTGATTCAAAATTAACCTCAGCAGCATGCATCGATAACGACTCGATCTACCGTGTTCCAGAATTGTCATGTGTCAGAGAATTTTCCGATTTATAGTAAATCGAATAAACGATTAATGGGTCTAATTCAATTGTAACTATAGATATGGGATCAGATTCTTTTCTCGGTTGTGTCGTTTAAGTTAAGTCGTCAAGACCACGTATGTCCGCAAGTGCTGGTATCGAATTGATTCACTTGTAACATTAATAGATTACCTCAAGTCACTAATGTGTTTTTCTTTCAGGAGAATTCACTCTGTTCTCAATTTCCTAAAAGGAAATATGATTGACTGTATTTTGTTCTTGCATTTATCGTATCGTTCATGTAATTTTTAAATACTTTAGAGTAGGTAAACACTTGGTAAAATAAGCCCTCTTTTTTCAACTGTTAAAGTTCAAGGCATATTAAAAATACAAGAATATGGTTTTGATCGGAGGGAGGTATATTCCAATTGGTTACCAGATATCGGGGGTAACACAGGGCTCGATATAGGGGCCACTCAAATCTTTTTTATTATTCAGGTTTATTTATTCAAAAAAATCACATAAGAAAAATATTAAAATTCACAAAGTCACCAATCAAATGTCAATAGCAATATAAAATTGAATTGACTCATGGTATTAAAACAGAATTACAATAAAATTACAAATTATAAAGGTGTGTGCATAATTACAAATTATTTTTGATTTAAAAAATACACTATTGAAATTATTATTATTAAAAAAAAAAAAGTTAATAACACACTCCGGTTGCTCAGCTTCATTTGCAGATGGTGCTAACTGCTAACGAAATATTTCCAATTTAACTAACTGCAACTTTTTGCGGAATGACATCGATTCTCTTTCTAAATTACGTAAAATCCAATATGTCACCAATCAAATGTCAATAGCAATATAAAATTGAATTGACTCATGGTATTAAAACAGAATTACAATAAAATTAAAAATTATAAAGGTGTGTGCATAATTGCAAATTATTTTTTGATTTAAAAAATACACTATTGAAATTATTATTATTTTTAAAAAAAAGTTAAAGGTGTGTGCATAGTTACAAATTATTTTTTGATTTAAAAAATACACTATTGAAATTATTATTATTTTAAAAAAAAAAGTTAATAACACACTCCGGTTGCTCAGCTTCATATGCAGATGGTGCTAACTGCTAACGAAATATTTCCAATTTAACTAACTGCAACTTTTTGCAGAATGACATCGATTCTCTTTCTTTCTTTTTACGGTACGTAAAATCCAATATGCTATAATCTCTTCTTTCAGTATTTATCACGCGAAAAATGAACCACCTGGATTAACCTACCTTATCTACAAATTGACTAAATAGGATTGTTATGATTTTTTTTACTATTTCTAAATTCCTGCTTTTTTCTTATCGTTTACCTTATGTTGTACTTCGTTTCTCCTTGCGTGTGCCCTTCTGGGCAATAACCTTGGATTTGTGTACCGGTATGTTTTACTTTATTATTTTATACGTAATGAAGTGATTTTGATAAGCAAGTAATACAAAGGTTACGTTTTAAACTCCAGCTCGATTCACCTACATACCTATATAGTTGAGACTAGAAAAGTCAGAAAGTATTAAAGACTTAGGTGTTGACGTGTCGGCTGATCTCATTTAAACTGATCATGTTAGTAAGTTTTTCGGCAAATGCTACAAGAAAATTAGTCATAATAGTGTGCATTATTGGCATCATTGTACCTAAGAGAGTATTAAAATCCGGCACACAGCTTTGGTTAGGAGTTATGTCAGTCCTGTTTAAGCAGGACATGTAATGAATGTCATGGTGTTCGAATGTATTCACACGGTCGTGCTAGAAAAACCATACGCTAGGACTAACTACTGAGACTTCAATCACTAAACCATCCCTTCCACCGAATTTTGTTAAAAGGGTGCAATGGAAAAGTGTTCTACAAATTTAGGAATGGTGCACTTGTCGTATTTTTGACATATATTCCTCGAACCTGACTGAAATTGTTTGTTTATATACTGTAGGCCTGCTAAAACTCCTTAGATTCTTTAATGTTTTATTTTTTTTAGAAAGGCCTACCTTATCGAATTTTAACTTGTTAGTAATATGTTATGTTTTACTTTATGAAGTACAACCATTGAGCATGAGGTTTTAACACAACATTCATTATAGGCATGGATTTATTTTTATTGTATTATAATTTCTGTTTAATTGAATTCATCTTGAGAAAAACACCGTTATGCACAGAAGAAAAGCGAGGGGTAGCTGACGTATATGCTTTAACACGAACTGAATATAATCATGAGTTGTAAAACAATCCGAGAGAACACTTTTCAAAACAAGCAACCGATTTATGGTTTGAAAACCTGCTGTTGATCATTGCCGCAGCTTTCTACAAGTGAAGTTAGATAATTAGACTTATCAGCCTCGAGGGCCTGTAGTAAATGGCACATTGCTAGTTCAAGCTGGTAAAGCCTTCAGCTATCTTATTTTCCGCCATGTCACTTTTGTCATTTATCTGACAGACATCATCATGGCAAACAGAACTTAAAGTCAAGCTCCAGAGGAAAGTTTTTTTAATATGTTGTACAACT
>NW_022713580.1:0-725 GCF_011630105.1 Anneissia japonica
GGAAACAACAATGGAACTACAGTTTTTAGACTTGGAGAGACCATGGAGGTATGGAGAGACCAATAATTGGGTGGTTGAGATTATGTCTAATACCCTATAAAAACATCTGGAACAACTCCATAAATAATACAAGAGTCGAAAAGTAAAGGCAAAGATTTTAAGAATTGAACTAAACATTATACTTAAGAAAGACATATTTCAAGCCGAAATGCCTCTGGATCAGGTGCAGAAAGGATGTTTAAAGTGTTTAAATGCGTTTAACGATTGTTTATTGAAGAAAAAAAATATAGACATTGTTAGAGATAATTTGTGTTAACGGAAAAACATTCATTGACTGATTGTATTTCAACACTATCGCAATAAACAGGATTAGTCACCAAAGATGACGTCATCAAAATTTGGCCTAGTGGGTAGCCTATTGAAGTTGTTTACATCGCCAAAAAATTATGTACTAATGCATTGAGCGGGGTGTACGGTAAAAACGGCCCCGGTAAAAATGGCCCCAAATGACAGGTAGGTAATAATGGCCCCCAATAATAAAATTCTGTATTAAAACTGATTTAAAAAAAACAACTGAAATAATTAAGTTTTTAAAAAGAATCTAACATCAAACAAATTGCCATTTATATTTTACTTTTTACAGAAATAAAAATAATTTATTTATGGCCATTTTCACGGTAGCGGAATCACAATTTTCCAGAAATTCAATCCGGGTATTGCTAAAC
>NW_022713581.1:0-847 GCF_011630105.1 Anneissia japonica
TATTAAGCAACATGTTTCTACCTATATAACGAAGTAGTAGACTCACATTATTGAAGTGGATAGTCAATGGCAGGCCAGAGTATGCATCAACAATCTGTGTGGTAGTCAGTTGATGAGAACCCAGAAGTGCACCAGAAACAACATGATTACCAACTTCCTCTATTAAATCCAACTGAAAAAGGAAGCCAAAACTTATTATAAAAATATTATTCTTCTTTTGTGCTAGCAAATAGTTTAATACAGTAGCAACATAAACAGCAAAAACAAGTAAGCTACAAACTGTTTGAATGAAAAACACATTTTATAGATAACAATAAAATAATCTTACCAAAGAAATGGAATCTGAATTGATTGGCACAAAAACAGTGAGCTGACTTTGCAAGTTTTCCAACAGGTGCTGAAAGTCTGAATTCCCATAATCAACAACGGCCTTAAAACAAAGACGATTTATTCATTCAACAAGTTTTAAAATTAAATTGTTATCTCAATGGTCAACGACAGCCTTAAAAGCAAGATTTATTCATTCATACAACCAATAAACTTATATAACAATTAATTAATGGTAGGGCGTTGTCAAACAGACGCTTAAACGCACAAACTAGAATATGACTGTCCTATTTGTTTAAATTTTGTTAAATTGTTTTGTACATTTGTATTTTTTTTTGACTGAATAAAGAATGAATAAATTGTATTGTACTACATGCAGGCGTAGGGTCAAACTAAATCAGGACAATAATGTAAAAAGAATATCTCAATTTGATACCTTTTACCAGTTCAAGAGTTTTTTCATTTCATACTCCAAATTGTAAAAATTACAAAAGAAATACAGCAATAATGGCAAAACACA
>NW_022713582.1:0-523 GCF_011630105.1 Anneissia japonica
CAACTATTCCAAGTATACTTCAAAATGGTTGGTGATTGATGTCAACATCAAAATTAATCAGAGGTCAAACAAGCACAAGCACAAAGATCATTTTGTTTCAGTCCATTTTAATTCACACATCAACCTTTAAAAAAATGCTGTTGATTTGTTAGCCTATTAACCAAGATTAAATTAATGTAACTATAAGATAATTAGATATCCACATTTATATAATATTAAGGGAATCAATCATTAATGCATTTAATAAAGGATGTTAAGCTTATAAATAAACAATAAGAAAATGTCGAAGTCTAAGAAAATTTACAACAATAGCAAACTAAGATGCGAGGCAAGGGATGCCAAGCAAGTCAGAGAATACCGGTAGTTTATGTACTTACAGTACAGTCATGAAATATTGCACTTTTACCTGCACGCAGGCTTCGTAGATACATCGTAGCCTGATATAAACAATCTAACCTGCGCGCAGACTTCGAAGCCTGATATAAACAATCTAAGCAAGGCTACGCGAAGCGAACCTACGAAG
>NW_022713583.1:0-1208 GCF_011630105.1 Anneissia japonica
TAGGGTTTAGCTGGCCAGACACAGCTAATAATTACATGATAATTACAATCCTCATTAACATACGAAATTAATGAATTCTGTATGGTACAGTATTTGTGAAATTTTTTTGCACATGAAAGTTTAGCTGGTTTTACAGTATTAAACACTTTGATTGTCTTAAATATGATTTTATTAAGGATGTGTTGAGTACTATTAATAAGAGTATCATCCTATAATTCAATATATATTTATAGAAGCTAAACAGATTGGGTTTTACGAACAATAAAGTAACAATGTAGTGCTTAGATCCACGCAGTAATCCTAAACATTGTTATGTTACATGGATATTATTTCATCAGTAGCTAAGGCGAGACTTCCTTTATACCTTGTTTCGCGTACTTATTCTTCTAAAGATCATCAGAGGAGGGCAGAATAAAAATAAAGATAAAATTTAGTTTTTTTATTCAGCAAACAGTCTGCCTAAAACATCCAGACGGAGGAGAAAATAAATATACAATTTTATTGGTGAATGTAAAGTAGAATGGTTAAATATTTAAAATTTATATAAATACAGTATGTATATCTTATATCTTTGGAGATTTCAAGGCAGTGGAGGGCATAATTAAAATTAAAAAAAACCTAATTTTTTTACTGCAATTTCCTTCTTTTTTTTTTGTGGTGGTGGGTGCGCTAATTGCTCAAAATTAAAATTTTATTTTTATTTTTAAAATACCAATATTTGCAGTAGGCGGGTTCGATAAACAAGGTATAAAAGAGTCTCGCCCGAACATTTGGTTTTTAGAATCTATTAACTTACCGATTTTGACAATCTTGAGCTTTTGAAACTTCTTAGTACTTTTTGATCCAGTTCAGATGAAGTCAGGAAACAAAGTTTTTCAGGATAGATTTAAATGTTGTTAAACAAGTTTCAAGGCTTGAAAATACTGTAATATATAATATAAATATGTTTTAAGTGAATTATCATGTAAATAAAACAAACGATTATATAATAGCACCAAATTCCATCACATGAAGAAGTTGATGTATTTTGAAATTTTTGTTCTGTGATAAGTTTAAATGAGGTGTTTGTGCAAGTTTAAATAATGTAGTCTGTTAAGGTGACTCTCAGGCTGCACATCACAAATTCAGCACACTACTGTACAAGTACACATACAGTTATTCAAGCTGTGTTAATTACTTAGTTAAATATATTAATGAAAGTAGGTTTA
>NW_022713584.1:0-802 GCF_011630105.1 Anneissia japonica
ATTACGTACAAATGATTCATTTAAATTGCATATATTTTCTGTCATTTCTTATCTAAATCCTATTCTTATTCTTATTCTTATTCTTTTATTTCCAATTAAAACAGACAAAACACATAAAATCAACTGGGTGAGCTGGATGGAAACACTAAAGCGAACTTAATCACTGTGACTAATGTCAGTGTCTGTCTCTTATACACCCACTCACCCAGTTTCACATAAAATAAATACTATATACAAGATAAACATATAAAATATTTAAAAAGATATCAAAATCTATTACATAGAAAACTTTATCTAAAAAAGGGGTGGGGGAGGGAAAAAAATCGCAATGGTGTATTTTAAAACAGACTTTTTCTCAGTTTAACAAGGAAAGTAGGGAAAGAATCAACAAGAAATGAGTCTTTAATTTCATTGGAAATTTCTCCCCACAATCGCGGAAAAACATGTATTACATTCATTGTTTACAAAGTTCAAAAGCGTAAACCAATTCATTCCCAGACGCGTGTCCTGTAAAGTTTGTCAACCACAGCTATGCGCTCCTTTGATGTTAACCGACTGTTGCTATTAACGATGACAGCGGTCTAATGTCGTCTCTGTAAGACGGTGCTCAACTCGGCGAGATAAGCACTTTTGTGCAAAAAGTGACAATGTTAAAAAGTTGAGTCAAAAATGTAATTTTTTTTTTTATAAGGTTAGGGTTAGGGTTAGGGTTAGGGTTAGTGTTAGGGTTAGAGTTAAGTTAGGGTTAGAGTTACGGTTAGGGTTAGTGTTGGGGTTAGTGTTAGGGTTAGGGTTAGGGTTA
>NW_022713585.1:0-984 GCF_011630105.1 Anneissia japonica
ATTTTTGTACCGTTTACACGATAAATCGTTATCGTATTGTCTAGTGTAAAAACTGTGACTATATATTAAAACAATTGCTTTTTATCGTTGCAAGTATAAAAATTATATATAACGCTAATTTGTCTTGACTTTCACCTTCTATTAGCATGAATTGGACTTGCATCATTCTGGAAGTGATGATGAAGAATACGACAATGAAATATCTCAGGTGTGTGTGCAAGAGCCACGAAATCCCCTGGTAGAGGATGCTCACCAGCAGCTCAGTGAGGAAATAGACCCAATGCGAAGTAGTTCCGAACTTGGTGTTGACGTGTACTTAGATGTTGTTCAGTTTATTATGAACTATCTTTCATGAACTTTTTTAATGTACCTTTATTATAGTGTTATGGTACTATATTGTGTTGTGTGATGTGAAAGTGATACTTCCCACGCAGTGACATGCGGTACAGATTATATATGGCTACAGATTGAATTTATGAATTTATTCATGTTGAACAGATGATACAGTGATGACTTCAGATCATAGGCCTACATAAGTCTTGTCTTAAAATTTTAAATTCTGATTCTGTGTCAGCTATGTGATAGTCATATGGGTAGTGTAATTAGGCCAAACAAAAAAAAATGTTTGTTTGCCCTCCCCGCCCGCCCCTAACTCACTGAAAAAAAAGGTGGCGGAAAAACAAAAAAAAACTTTTAAAAAATTTAGCATTTTTTTACAAATAAAAAAAAAATTTGACTAAATTTATCTTTAAATTTGTCTAAAGTTTGTCTGATGTAAGTTATTACCATTCTAGGCTTCTGTGGGTTATATTTATTCCATCTGATGAGTATTTAAAAAAGTAAAAGTAAATAAAAAAAACTTTTTCTACCCGCCCCTATTTATCATTTTTATAAAAAGAAGGGCAAACAAACAATTTATTTTTTTTTGGCCTGTACCTACTACTAAACCAGAACTGGTACTGCAGCCCTGTCTTTCTGGATTCT
>NW_022713586.1:0-1012 GCF_011630105.1 Anneissia japonica
TTAAATTAACCCATCCACAGAGAGTCCAATTGATCCTATCGCAATGCATAATGGCAGAGTTAAAACATAGAGAAAATAGAACAGAAGGAGTAACATCGACTTTATCGCTTATCTTTAATCCAATTAAACAGTCAGCTAGTGCCTATTAAATTGCACTACGGTCACCCGCGGAGCTTATCACAGCACTATCTCTTTGTACACACAGCTCCTCGCCGCTTAAGTGTAAACCCCTATAGATGCTCTGGCGTTAGTGGAGTACTTAATACACAAACATTTAAACATTAGAATTAAAAAACACATGCGCAGTTCATCATCCACGGTTTGTTTGTGTGCGTGTTTGGTATATTCAGACAGATTTTTTTTCGGGTGTATAAGAGACAGGCTATAGAGGATCAGTATACAATACAGATTTTTACAACTTGTCGCTTAAGTATACTGTATTATTGTATTGTAAGAACGAAAGTGATGTCAATAAATAATATTTGTAAAATGTTCCGGTTGTTGCCGGTTAATAAAATTTAGTTCAGACGAAAATAGAAAGCTGTATCTTTCATTTGGTACACGAATTAACCGTGCCCGGTCATGTCCGGTCGAGATATTACGACCATAATGTGGCCTAAAATCTGTTCGATCGGCCTCTGTAGCGCTCATGTGTAAGCCTAGGACTACGCTTAGTAGTCTCATTTGCAGTTACGTCCAGGTCTTCACTTTACTTACGATCGTCAAGCTGTCTCTTATACACATCTAGATGTGTATAAGAGACAGCGTGTAGATTGAACAAGAGCATGTCCATATTTATTTTCCCAGATATTTGGCACTTAAAACACTGTCCACTTTTTTACTTACTTTGCCCACGTATTTTTTTTTTGTTTTTTGTTTTTACTAATTATAAATAACGAAAATAATTTTGTTGTAGGCCTAGGCCTTATAGGCCTAGGCTAGCTGTTTGCTGAGTCCTGCCCATGGTCCTACCTATCATATTCATTTGAAAATCATTTTCTCCAGGCTAGGG
>NW_022713587.1:0-329 GCF_011630105.1 Anneissia japonica
TAAATGCAAAACTGATAATATAAAGTTTAAACGGAACAGTAGAGAAAATCCGATCAAGAATGACAAAACAAACTAAATATCCACTGGAAAAAATCCCAATATCTGCAGACGGATCCGTATCGGCCTTCAGTGCAGCTAGGGTAAAGATGAAGACCAAACATTATGACCAGCTTGAGCAGCATGCTAATGAACCGTCAATGCAAAACCAAGACAGTATATAGATACGGCCCAGGTGTGGATGCAAATATTGGAACAAGAGCTATGCGCCTACTTGATTATGGAATGTTATGGGGCGGAAGACTGTTCCAGTAAACACAGAGTATATTTTG
>NW_022713587.1:468-890 GCF_011630105.1 Anneissia japonica
TATAAATTTAATGGCAAATGGGATAAACCCATAAAAACAACGAGCAGCCACATAAATGCAAAAATGATAATATAAAGTTTAAACGGAACAGTAGAGAAAATCCGATCAAGATTGACAAAACAAACTAAATATCCACTGGAAAAAATCCCAATATCTGCAGACGGATCCGTATCGGCCTTCTAGGCCTCATCAGTGCAGCTAGGGTAAAGATGAAGACCAAACATTATGACCAGCTTGAGCAAGGCCTAGGCTAGCCCGACGTTCAACTGCAGCATCGCTAATGAATCGTCAATGCCAAACCAAGACAGTATATAGATACGGCCCAGGTGTGGATGCAAATATTGGAACAAGAGCTATGGCCTACTTGATTATGGAATGTTATGGGGCGGAAGACTGTTCCAGTAAACACAGAGTATATTTTG
>NW_022713588.1:0-1269 GCF_011630105.1 Anneissia japonica
GAAAAGTGGGTTTGCATGTATGCTCCAAGTAAAATAAAATGCAAAAACAATGAAAAAGCGGTGTACAATCATTGAAAGTAAACTTGCGGAACACAAATTTATTAAGCTATAACAAAAACAAACGGATATTTCGATAGCTCCTGCTATCTTCATCAACGTTAAAGTGAGAAAACTTGGGAGATCTTACATATACATAAAGAACAATAAACCAATCAGAATCAAGTTATCAATACATTAAGTTGATTGGACCACAAAATATAAGTTAAGTGACAAGTTAATGGGTGAATTAATTACAATTAAACCATGATAGGATGTCGGCAAATAATTATGTAAGCGATAGTTTATTGGCGGTGCCATTGAACCAGCTTAATGCTAAGACTTATTTAACTACAGTAAACAATAACAGGAAATAAATTATTAATCTTATCATTAGCTGTTGTATCCATTCCCTTTGACATGGAGCGCCTTGTATCTTCACATATTTTAGTCATCTTGGTTTTTACAGCTACTGATTGGATATCTGAGTGTTCTGAAATTATATAAAAAAATATTGTCACAAAACTTCGAAAATATGAAAAGTAGGCCTATCTATCTAAATGAGAATTACATTGTTCTTATAAATTTCTAGGTTCGAGTAAAATACTGTATATGCAGTAATAATTTTGAAATTGACATGTTCGAAAGACAATTAGATTCATAAATTGTGAACTTTAAGTGCTAAACCCGGACAACACCATGAGACTCATGCCAGCATGACAACACAAACTTGAGTAGTGACATGTAATAGCAAGTATCACGCAACATAATGCTGCAATAACAGTGGCCTGCTAGCTTCATTATTTTAATGGTGTTAATGTGGGACTGTAGGTTTCATTATTGCTGACAATACTGTATTCTAATGTTTAATGTGTAGATATGAAACATTAATTTACTTACTGTAATTGAATTGGGCAAATGTCAAATTTTGTTTACAACTGTTGAATAGTACATTGCTTGTATTTTTAGTAATTTAACATGGTAATATTAAGTCATTCTAAAATGAACGGTCGTAAAGCAGACATTTTACTATAATTTACTTACTGTAATACATTTGCTGTTGTCTTAAATTAAAACACATATGGATTATTTAAATCTCAAAAAAATTAATAGAAAATTAACTTACCAACTATTGCAGATACTGTATATTTTTGTTTGTCATTGCAGCATATACTGCCGTAATTTGGAAAAAGGCATTAACTCCACTTTTTGAGATTTTTGGATTTTTGTTTC
>NW_022713589.1:0-582 GCF_011630105.1 Anneissia japonica
CAACTGATATTGAATAAAACTTTCGGGAAGGCTTAACCAATTTACAAAAAGAAATCATGTTTTCGATCCAGTTTAGCATATACATTTGGGGGGTCATTTCAATTTCTAACGTCCCAGGCTTTAATATCTCCAAAACCTTATCAGTGGATCTAAATGAAACTTTCCATGATAGTTTGTCAAGGTCCAATTAAGACATATGATAACATTTTGGTGACAATCTATATTAAGGGTGTGGATATGACGACCATTCAAATTCAAACGTCCCAGACCAGATATACCAAAAACTGATTAAACTGATATAAATTAAACTTTCAGAAAAGTTTAACCAAGTTACAAGGGAAAAGCGTTTGGTGCATCGGTTGTGGCAGTTCGAAACTGTCGCTGTGCAAGTCGCTTGGGGAAGGCACTTTACTGACTTTTCTTGGTTGCAGTGTCAACATCACTTCTCATTATGGCAATGCAGAAAAGCCCTTGTTCTGGTTGTAAAAACAGACATATTAAGGCGAGTTGTTATTGATATTGTTATCATAACAATTATTATTATTATTATAGATCTTCAGAAATTTGGCTGTCTGGATGGAA
>NW_022713590.1:0-843 GCF_011630105.1 Anneissia japonica
GTGTACGTAGCTTCCGTACTTTCGTTTCTTCTTGCCGACCACCTCGTCACCGCCAAACTGGAATCAGCCGCCTGGACGGCAGTAAGCCAGCGGTTGGAATGCTTCGACGTAAAGAAAATCAACGAGTTTGCCGAACTGCTCGTACGTTTTTACGAATCTTACAGAATACTCGGTGACCCGTGGTTGAGGTATCTAGCCGTATGCGAACCGTTTCTTTTTGGAAAGTTCGCCGCTCCCGTCCTCGACGGATACCGTCCCACACACGCACGCTATCTACAATTGAAGACGTTGCCGTACGAGGAGAACGTGCTGAAAATACAGTTTCTAATGATGGGTTATTACTGTTTTCCGTGCCGGATAGCATTGGCCGACTTTATGAACGACCTGCCGACGCCACCGGAATTCGCCGACGCGTCGGTACCGTTTTTCGATCCCATGAGAACTTGGAAATTTGTCATCGTCAATTCGGACGAAAAACGTCAACGTCTGTACGCCATGATAAAGTTTGCTTACATATTCTCCACCGACGACCCCGAGAAACACACTTATCACGCCGTCTTCGAATTTACGAAGCCGTTGCGACTCGTTCACGTGATAAAAACGTGCAGCACAAAGCATCTCGTAGACGAAAAGAATACGAGGCGACCGCACATGCAGCACCTTTACTTCGGAAACAATTGGTACGTAGACGGAGACGATAGGTGCAACACCAGCGTCGAGTACCGCTACGACGCGAACACCGTTCGATTTGATCTGTACGTTTGTCAGCCGGTTCAACCCCGTCTCGGATTCGTGTTGAACATCGACGACGGGACCGTGGAACCGGCATCGCCTATAGGAACT
>NW_022713591.1:0-1730 GCF_011630105.1 Anneissia japonica
GTATCTGTATATCTGTATTTTAACAACAGCTATCAGCGCTGCATACTTTCGGATCGACGATTCGAAAAAGTCCAAAAGTGTTGTACTGCTCATGAATGGACTACACAGGCAAAACTCCCCGGTGTGTTATCCATTTGCATCTACTAGGCCAAAGAATATAGTCTAGGCCTACGTGTTTGCAAAACTGGATAACCTGAAAAAAAAGATTTACAAGGTATGGCTCGCATGACTCGCGCATTGGCTCGCATGACTCGCTGGCTCGCACTGTGTCACTACTCGCCTACCCATGTTTCACTGTGGAATCGCGTCAGGAGAATCGCGTCAGGAGAATCAAATAGGTGAAAAACGTTTGGCAAAATTTACGTGTAATAATGTACCAAATACTCAGTACGTTTGAGTATTCAGTACATTTATCACACGTCAGGTTGGGTAAAGTTTACACCAATAACGTTAAAGTTAAGAATTATAATTGTGTTTTAAAACGATTGATATAATTATAGTGCAGTTTATAATGTTAGAAATGACAAAGTATAAAAATTAAAACTAAATTGCACTTAAAAAGGGTCAGTCCGCAACGGCTGACTAATTTTTTGAACCCACCTTTTAAACTTAGGTTAATATACATCTCATTCCAAAATTGTAATTACACATGCACATGTATATACTGTATATACACACGCACATACATACACACCAATACCATATAGGCCTACATATACATATACATATACATGTTTTTTTATTTCAGCAATTCCTAATTGTTTTTCTTTTATGTACGAAACAGAAAGGTAACGTATCCTGCTGATGTAATATTGATAATGTTAATGAAATCTCAAATCAATAATTAATATAACAATCTTTATAAATAATGAAAACAAAAATCAAGAACTTTCTTTTAGTCATTTTTAAACGTTTTCAAACGTACATCATTATATATGTTAATACACACACACATACAAAAACACACATAGGCCTACATAAACACACCCAACACCCACCCATACACACACTTATAATAATAATGTTAGAAGTTAAGTGTTAAGTAATATATGACGATTTTGAATTTTAAAAAAAGTACCGTTTCCATAATGACAGAGAAAAACATATTTTAGTTCCAACTAATTGACGAAGGCTGGAAGGGTTATGTATTTTCTGCTTATAGACGTCTTACTCTATTATTATCCCATAATGGTAACCAAGCGGCTTTACGGGGTGATTGTTGATGACAAAAGTACTACATACGTGTATGTAAGTACCAATTATTCAACAATTGTACAGAAGCCTCGGAATGCTGGTTGAATGAAAGTCTCATTACATGAAATTCCCAGGCTTCAATACAATCGTTGAACAATTGTTGATTATTCATTGTTTATTCACAATAGCAGTTGATATACTTCATGTAAAATGCACCTCATTTTTAATTACGTCACTTTTAATTGGCTAGTTTTAACTTTGATTTTAATCTGATTGGTCGGTTTTATTTGCTTTCTGTTATACTTTTGTAAATATCGTAAACATATATGGATGGGTGAGATTTTCTCATCAGTATCCTAGAAAATAATCAAATAGATGGAAACGTTGAATCTCAAAATGCCACTCTCTTTTTTCGGAGTTAATGTCTTTTTGTTTTATTTAAGACTAATTAATGGATCCTCTGGTTTTTACCAAAACTCATCAGTATTAAATACGGATATATGGATATATATATATATATATATATATGGCCACAT
>NW_022713592.1:0-1588 GCF_011630105.1 Anneissia japonica
AAACAATTAGAATTGCTGAAATAAAAAAAAATGTATAAGTAGGACTATATGGTATTGGTGTGTATAGTATGTGCGTGTGTATATATACAGTATATACATGTGCATGTGTGTAAGAACAATTTTGGAATGAGATGTATATTAACATATTCGATAAATAACATTTTGGGACTAAAAGAAAAAGAATATATTAATGTATTTTTTTAGAAAATAATAAAAGTTTAAAAGATGAGTTCAAAAAATTACAGTCAGCCATTGCGGACTGACCCTTTTTAGTCCCCAGCATTTTGATGGTACCCATTGATACAGCTGGGTGGACTGAAGCAATGTAGCTAAAGTGCCTTGCCCAAGGACACAAGCGAATCTGCACAGCGGAGACTCGAAACCCCGACCTTACGATTGAAAGCCCAACCCTCAACCGCTGCGCCAAATTTCCGCTGCATATATGCACAATAAGTATGGCTAGAAACAAATAGTCGTATATAATATAAATCAAGATAGCCGTTAACATTGTTAATTTATATATAAATCATCAAATAAAGGTAAATACATTGTATTGTGTAATGGAGTGTATCTGTATTTGAATCCGTTCAACCATGAAGCATACGTGGTCTAATGGTTATGACACTCGCCTTAACCATTTATTCATTTGTAGTCCTGTAAATAAATGAATAAAGAAATTATATATAATAATGATGATGACGAAAAATGTAGTGTATAAAGATTAAATTTAAATAGGTAAACATTTCCTTTAATTTTGATTGTCGTAGTCTTGGCATTTGGCGTGTTGACGTCATCATTCCAGAATTCCAGTCAGACAGGCCTAGACTCCCATCGTCCGATGCCAAGACGAGGTCGCCACATCACAAATATTGGTTTGCCTATTCATATAACACTATTTTGATTGCCAATCCCTAATATTTTGGCTTAAAAGCAAAATTTTGGGCCATACTAAGCTAAAAAATTGTCTCCCAAGAGCCCAGAGATGTTTATTCCGGAACTCTGACCTAGGGTCTAGTCGGCCCTGAGTTTTGACCCACCTATCAGACACCCTGGGGCCACAACTGAACGACCACAATGGATAAGTATTTAACTAAGGTCTTGTCAGTTTTCAAATTTATAGAAAAAAAAAACAAAAAAAAAAAAACTAAGTGACTAAAAACGTCAGTATTTCCCATACCCCGATCTCAAAATTTGTATTTCAAAGCAATATTTCACTATTTCGTTTTTTGTTTACTTTGTTAATTATATGTATGTTTTATTGTATTCTTGTATGTATAATATTGTTTTGAAATTGTATTTGTACTTTGAAAAAAATAACATTATTTTAATATTAAAAACATACCTTTTTCCCGCCATAGTGGACGCCGCATTGGAATTTGTCATGATGACGTCATCATTCCGATCAATTTTTTTTATGAGAGTGATGAGTAATAATTTAGCCAAGTTGTTGTTATATTTCATATCCACAGTATATGTAAAAGTGACTAAAAGCATAAATTTATTCCCCCTACCCCCATCTTAAATAGTTTAAAATAGGGTATCTTAGGCCAAAATTTCAAAGTGCTGTAAAAAAAAATTGCCCAAGCCC
>NW_022713592.1:1631-6780 GCF_011630105.1 Anneissia japonica
CATGTTCTGACATAAATCACTTTCCTCGTTTTGAAGCAAACGCTTTTTGACTCATTTTATCATTAGAGTTTAGACCAGTAGCGAAAAGTAATTGGAATGTGTCTGTGAGCACATGCCATATGAATAACCGTTTATAAACCCCGGAGAGAAATTGTACATTATTTATAAGTTATTTGTACAGAATGAATCGTTTAAGACATTTCATTTTATAATTTTCAGTTAAGTTTAATTTCAATTTTTTGATCAGGTCGATAGTTGTTATTTTTTCCTTTATATTTTAAAAGGTGCTATTTTAAACGAAATAACCGATCAAAGGTAAAGTGCCTTCACTGAAAATCTACAATTAATTAATAATATCAGTTCTGTATTAGAACGTCAAGTACTCATAGCAGGTCGGTGGAATTCCGCATATTTACATCACCTAATCCAGGTTGTATCAAATTTAGTTGTGGCACTGACCTGCCGTTTCATACACTCTTGTACAAAAAAAAAAAAGTTTATTGAAAGTGTCGCGTTATAATCATCATGTTTTTGAATATACCCAAAACAAACCGAAATATAAATCCTTAAAATGTAAACTACTAACATGATAGTTAATTTTATAATACACCCTTCACACTGAACTAGTTCGCACTACGTTCTGGAGAACGGGGACGAACGGGATATGAACGGAATGGACGTAGTTGAGACCCAATACAATCTTAGTACGAACGGTATAAACGGGCAAGGACAGGAATGCTGGTCCAGAACGTCAACCATGTTTAAATTCGATCGCGTTCTACCCGTTCAAAAATAGGACAGAGTAAGGTCGTATTTCGAACGAGATTGCCGTACTGAAAAACGGAATTGCCGTACTGCAAACACGGAACGAACGGGTCAAAAACGAGCTGAACTCGTGTGAACGGGGGGAAAATAGGAGTACGATCCAACACAGATGCTGTTACGTTCCACCCCGTCCTGCCAGTTCTCAGGCAGACCTAACTACATTCCATTACGTCTTCACTGCGTTCTTAAGCCGTATTAATCAGTTTATACGTTTGTGGGAGATCAATGATTCTCCCTCATTTGGAAATAAACTCTCTGGCTGAATTGTTATTGTTATATTATTTTACCACGGTGTGTCAGTGTTTTTGACCTTTTTTCTTGCCCTGTTGAATCTGTGATTCTGCTTCATCCTTTTCAGAATGAAGTGATGATGGTACCTCACTCTATAGAGCTTCCTCCTCTTTGTCTTTATCAGCAGCAGGAGTAGATGGCCAGCATCGTCATCAGCAGGAAAATCATAAATGTATTTCTTTGAGGTTCCTCTCCCTTGCCTCTTCTGTTTCCTTGGCATGTTTACTATAGCAAATACTGAATCGAAATGAGAGCGGGCTATATATGGGTCGTATTACAACAGATCGGACTGGAACATGACCCAGATCCCCGTTCTGAACGTGTTAAATACTGCCTGAAACGCAGTACAAACGGGCAAGACTGAGCATGAACTGCTTTGAACGGACACGTATATGGCTGTCTCTTATACACATCTAGATGTGTATAAGAGACTATATGGAGTGCAATATCGCTCAGTATTCGGTTCCTGAACTGCAGTTCAATTAGAAATTTACTGGCCTCTGATTGGTCAAAATATGCATGGAGGCCCTAAACTCGAAGCGGTAACTTAAACTGACTGCAGTAAATTGTTTTTCTGGTCTGTGATTGGTTGGAATTATATATATATATATATATATATATATATATATATATATATATATACATATATACATGTATATAAATGCATACATACACATATATGCACATATATACATATATTATATATATATATATATATATATATATGTGTATATATACTACTGTACCACCAGATTATTACATTATTTATCTTGTATTTAACATCCTAAGATTGGGCTACTTGATACCTAGCTTTGCTTTAATTTCACTCTATTTTATAACTTTGTAATTTGTATTTTTTTATTTTTTTATTTATCACTTATAGTTCTGTGATTGGACTAACTATACAGTTCAATTTTTTTTTATGTGTATTTCATTCATTTTGTATGGGCCACTATGTTTAGCTCTCTACTTTCATTATTTACTCTCAAAGACATCAACAGTGCCATGTATAAATTATTTGTTATTTTAGATACACCCTTTATTATTATGTTAATGTGACAAGATGATCTGTCTAAGCTATTTGATTATGTCTTCAATTACACGCTGCAGAAGGTTGTAGGAACAACCGAAATATACGTGGAACTTATAATAAATAGTTTTGTGTTCCTTAAGTCTACCTTCGATGTCTGTATTTTCATTTACCATCGTCTCCATATTTTTCTATGTATATATATATATATATATATATATATATATATATATATATATATATATATATATATATATATTTGTGTGTGTATGTATATGTATATATATATATATATATATATTTGTATATAAAATAATATACTTTATATATACACTATACTATATTATTACATATATATTATTATATATATACTTTTATAATACTATATATATACATATATATATATATATATATATTATATATGTATATATATAATATATTTAACAGTGTTAACGGCTATCTTGATTTAGATTATATGCAACTATTTGTTTCTAGCCGTAATTATTGTGTAATGAAGTGTATCTGGTAGTGTTTGAATCTGTTCAACCATGAAGTCTCCGTGGTCTAATGGTTATGACGCTCGCCTTGACAGCGAGAGGTCGCAGGTTCGAGTCCCGCCAGAGGCATTTTATTACACAATTTCTTTATTCGTTTATTTACAGGGCTACATACCTTGAGAGCTATGCTACACGATGTATTAATATTTCCTTTATTCTAACACTGTATTTACCTTTCTTTGATGATTATTATATAATTTAACAGTGTTAACGGCTATACATACATATATATATATATATATATATGTATATATATGTATATATATATGTATGTATGTATGTATGCTTTCTGCTTGGCTTGAACTTTTTTCTAACAATCACACCAATAGTAACAATAATATAGTCCTTCGCCTGACCATCGTATTCTTGTTAATGGGCGAACAATACTCGTATATGACAATAAATGCCATCGGGAATCTTGGGGTGTAAAATGCAAGTGTGATACATTTATACGTTAAAATACTCTGCATGCATGGAGGCATAGTATCTAATTAATCGACGAATCAAATACATCGTAGTAAAGCGTTAGGATGGTATATTAAACTTTCTGCAGCAAGATTCTCGGCAACAAATTCCAACCAATCACAGAACAGAAAAAAAAAATTACTGCAGCGAGTTTAAGTTACTGCTGCGAGTTTATGCGCCCTCCATGCATATTTTGACCAATCAGAGGCCAGATAACTCACTGCAGTAAATTTCTAATTGAACTGCAGTTCAGGAACCTAATACTGAGCGATATCGCACTCCATACACGTCGTAGTGCGAACCGTGTAGAAACGTCCTAGAACGAGTTGAAACTTACTGTGAACAGGCTTAAACGGGTTAAAGACGGATTGGAACTTGTTAAGAACGGACTACAAACGACATTGAGCGTAACATCTTCCCGTTTTAAACGTTGTGCGAACGTTGTACAACCGTCTGCAATCGTAATGGACTTACTTCAAACTGTGTTGTGTCGTAGTATAACCCAAAATTACACGTTTGAACCCGTCCTCATCCCGTTTCATGAACATTTCAGAACGGGCAGGAACGTTCTTCGAACTAGTTCAGTGTGAAGGGGGTATTACGGAGCGTCCTCATCTTCCAAAAATTGGCCAGGTAGTGTCTGGAACCCGTGTTCTTAACACAGTAGTTCCTCAGGGCTGCGTATTTTTGCCCTTTCTATAAATAACGTTTATACATAATTGTAAGACGACAACTGTCTACATGACAGAATTTGCGGATGACACTGCCATCGTAAAGGACTCATTACTGGAAAAAATGAGCATAATTACAGATTCCAAGTCAACGTTACTGTTGAATGGTAAGAATCCAACAACCTCATACTAAAATTATGTAACTAAAACTAGAGCAAATTGCAGATTTTCGCAAGATCGAAAATCGTAAAGAAGCTGTTGAAATAAATGGTATGCTTTTTGAAACTTGTGCCCACCTGATTCATGTAAGAGAATTGCTTCCAACGCGACGTAAGATCATCATCCTGTTCAATCAGGCCGATGCAAAATCGAAGTCGTATCTAGTTTACTTTTTTAGAGTATCAAAAGCTACACCTGATTTCTTTCCCTATTGCTGCATTTGCGGAAAAGTTGGCCAAACTAATAAAAGAGTTGTTTCTTGGTTTGTAGTCTCTCCACATCTTGCATATATCGACTTGCCTGGTATTGGTTGATGCAGGAACAGTAAAATTACATGGAATGATCTCGAATTACTAAGGTGTGCTAATCCTATTAGGTGCCTATTGTTCGCTATTGTTCTTGTCTAATTGCCCCTGCTGTTTCCTATCTTTGTGCCTAAACGAGTGGTACCGACAGTAAAGGGAAAAGGATAAAAATATCACCACCAACGTCAGAAAATTTCTCTTAAACTTCAAATCAGTCGTTTTTCCCCAAAAACTCTTTTGTGCTTTTTAACAAATATACAGCAATTTAATACATATCGACTGGTTTAAAAGCACTTTACATATGTTTTAGAAGCGTTTCCTGTCAAACTCCATTGTGTGATTTAACTAAGTAAGCAATTATAAGTCTTTTTTTTTTTTGGTAAGTATGTGTACTGGCATTGTGCCAAATTACTTACTTTTCTAGACTATATAATTATTATAAAAAGCCACAATTGCTCGTCATTCCGGTTTCGATGTATTAAAGGATTGATATTTAACTTACAAATGCCCTAAGTCTCATTAGCGAGCAATTGTGGCTATCAGAGATATTCGCCAATTACTGGACCTATATTTTGCTTCGGAATCGCGAAAAATTCGGTGATGGTCGGTAAACCCGGAAGTAGACCTGTAGGCCAGCTATCTGTCGTCATACTCGTGTTTGTATTTATATCATAAAAAAATATATATATATATTTATAGATATATATATATATATTTATAGATATATGTATATATATATATACTGTATTTATATATATATATATATATATATTTCTTTATTTATTA
>NW_022713592.1:7732-11128 GCF_011630105.1 Anneissia japonica
AACTTAATTTTATAAAGCATACTAACCTTAATATCATGTCCGATTTTTATAAAGAAATGTTGAATTCAGTAGTTAAGTTTAATAATATAGTAAGCATAAAACCCAAAAATATATACGATGTTAAAAATCAACCAATATGGAAAAATGAGTTTTATAACTGTAGGCAAAAATTCAATGTACTTTAAAGTTTGGATAAATTCAGGTTACAAATCGATAGGTGACATTTCAATAGACGATAGATTATTAGCGCCAAATGAATTGATCCCAAAACTTTTACAAAAAGAAAATGGACTAATTGAATATATCACCCTTATAAATGCAATACCAAAAGAATGGAAAATGTTAATTTCAAAAGGAAAAAATTATAAGGTACAAAAACATAAAAATAATTCTTTCTTCAAAAAAGGTACAAAAAACTCTTTTTATTACTGGCAATTTATTTCAGACATTAATACCATTCCGCTAGCTGAACAGAAGTGGGAGTTAGAGTGTAATATAAATCATATTAACTGGGATGATGTATGGTATCACCGAGTTAAATGTATGAAATATAACACAAAAGTTGCCCAGTTTTTATTTAAACTAATACATCGAATTTTACCATGTAATAAAAGACTGAAAATATGGAAATTAGTCACAAATGATAAGTGTAATAATTGTTGTAAACTGATAGAAGACGAACACCATATGTTATTTATGTGTTCAAAGATAAAGCCTATATGGACTCGGTTTAACAAGATAATTACTATGTGCTTTCCAGGCGTAAGAACTATAAGCTGGATAAATGTAATTGTTGGAACCAGCAACAATATGGTAAATGAGCTTTTGTCTTTGCTGACGTTTTGCATTTATAAAGCATGTCTAAAAACGAAAATTGATAAAAAAATAAAGGTTGATAAAACGGTTATTTGGATTTCTTTTACATTAGAGGTTAAACTTCAAATTGAAAATGAATACGCATGTAACATAGATAAAGCAAATATGAAATGGTCACGTGTAAAAAATATTCTTTTGAAAGCGTTAGCCTAATTCCTAATTGATTAATTTTTTTTCTGTGGTTTTGTAAATATATAAGCTTATTATTAAATTTTAATTAATTACAATGTATAATGTGAGAAATATCTCTTTTTCATAAGTTTGTCATAAATTTTGAACTTTGAATTTGTGTGCATTGTAAACATTATGATATTAGTGTTGTACATCACTTTGCTTATGATTGAAAATGTAAACCAAAAAAGAAAAAGGGAAAAAAAGAAATAATGAAAATTTCGTAAAGGAAAAAGGGGAAAAAAATAAAAGAATGTGAAAGGTGTAAACAGAATGTCTATCACAAAGGTACAGTAATTAAGATTAAAGAAAATGAAAATCAGGAGGAAATCAGGGAAAATATTTAATAATTAGTACACTGTAGTGTATGTGTGTTTTATTTAGGAGTATGCTTTTTTACGTAGGCCTATGTATATGTGTAGGTTATTGGTGGGTATGTGTGTGGGTGTGGGCGTGGATGTGTGTTTGTTGGTGTATTTATGTATGTATTTGTGTGTGTGTGTGTGTGTGTGTGTGTGTAGGTGTGTGTTTGTATAATACATACGGTATATTGCATGTATGTATAGGCATGGAGGAAATAAATTACGGGAAATGGGCAATTTTCTCCAAAAAAGTATACTCATATAATTCAATTAATTTTTCTTTTAAATTTGTTTTATATTGCATAAATGTATAAATGCAAAAGTGTTTTGAATTGTGAACGCATATGTATATATTGGTACTGCATAGGATCTCTGTATAATAGGAGAGGAAACGAAAAATTGAAAATCATGAAAAAAGAGGACAAATAAAGGTGGGTGATCCCCACGAAAGACAAAAAAAAAAATATATAAATTAATGAGTTAGCAAAATTACTTCAGTCGGCCAAATGTGGAATCTGCATTAATGAAACCCAAATGGACTCTCTATTTTTTGTCGATGATGTTGTACTATTAGCAAACGATTGCCAATGAGTTGCAGAGCATGTTAGACATTGCAAATGATTTTTGTAATAAATATAGATTAAGGTTTAATCATAAAAATCACATGTATAAATTGTGGGGAAGAGAGTGAATGATAAAAGACTCTGGCAATTGGATGAAGAGAATATTATTGAGGTTGACACATACAAATATTTAGGCTGCACAATATCAAGAAATTTGTCAGATCTGATCACAAGCACATCAACGAAGTAATAAATCGAGGTAATAAAATATTAGGGTATATTCAATCTATCCTAAACGATCAAGATGATTTTAACCGAGTTTACTACTGGGACATTCTATGGAAGGCTATTGGTATTTCCTCAATTAATTATGCTTGTTCAACGTGGTCTGGAGGTAAAAATGATATTGAACTTTTAGAACGTTTACAAAATATGGCCTGATTTATTCTTAGGGCGCCAAGATACACAAGCAAAGAGGTTTTATATGCAGAATTAGGATAGCAAACTCTTAAGGCTATGCAAAACTGCCAGCGTATAAAGTTTGTAAAAAGACTTTTAAACCTTGAAATTGATCGGCGGTCACCTAAAGCATTGGAAGCCATTTTAAATGCTGGAAAAATGTATTAAATGGAGTTGGTTAAAACAAATTAAAGCAATTTTTTCAAACGGTAATTATGATATTTAAAACTTAGATATTAATGATATTAAAAATAGCAGTGTCAATAAGTCTTTGATTAAAGACCTAGATAAACACAGCTTATTTAAAAGTGCAATAAAACAAACCATCATTAACTACCTATCTGCTAATTAAATCGTTTCAAGGCATTACTTTTCTTGATGGAGGCAGAGCTAACACCTTGCAACTCAATGGCAGAGTATCTAAGTGGAGCGATGACATGGATGAGATATGGCTTGTAAGTCCTTTTTAAAAAGAGCATGGAAGGCGAGATGTGAAATTTTAGCGAATGTAAAAACAAAATAATTCTTACCAATTTTATATATTTTGAATGTATGTTATCTATTTTAACTGCTCAAAACTTTTATTTTTTTTAGATACTTATATTTTAAAAGAGTTTAAGAATTTAAACAGTAATTATTCTGTTATTTCCGGTGTGCATATTCATCTTTTAAACAAATAATTCAAACATTTCTCTGCCATAATTTGGAATTTTATTATTTCAATGCTCTTTTCAATGCTGAATTGAACTTAATTAATTGTCATTTTACTGTTTTTCTTGTATTGTAGGCCTACGTGTTTATTCTATACTGTGCTTTAGTGTACCGGTACGAATGTACTGTGTTGTTTGAATGTTTGTATTGTGAACGCACCACTTGATAGTGTGTGCCACTGGTATAAAAGTGTACGATTCAATAAAGTTATTATTATTATTATTATTATTATTATTATTATTATTATTATTATT
>NW_022713592.1:12832-14223 GCF_011630105.1 Anneissia japonica
AAATGTACATATACAGTGTTTAAATATGAACATCGTAGGCTACCCTGTAGCTTTTCAACGAATAAAGTCCTATAAACTTCATTGTGTAATAAAATGCCTCCGACGGGATTCAAACCTGCGACCTCTCGTTGACAAGGCGAGCGTCATAACAACTAGACCACGAAGGCTTCATGGTTGAACTGGTCCAAATAACCGTCGGGAACATTGTATTACACAATGATACGCCTCAAGAGGGCGTTCGTTCGGCATTTTATTACACAATGAATTTTATAGGACTTTATTCGTTTTAAAAGCTACAGGGTAGCCTACGATGTTCCATCATGTCCTTATTTAAACACTGTATATGTACCTTTGATGATTTATATTATATTTATTCAACAGTGTTAACGGCTAACTCCCTTCAATATCATATATAACATAGGACAGTATTTCTAGCCGTATTGCCAGATTTATCTGGCCGAACGCCCTCTTGAGGCGTAGCATTGTGTAATACAATGTTCCCGACGGTTATTTGGACCAGTTCAACCATGAAGCCTTCGTGGTCTAGTGGTTATGACGCCCGCCTTGTCAGCGAGAGGTCGCAGGTTGGAATCCCGTCGTAGGCATTTTATTACACAATGAATTTTATAGGACTTTATTCGTTGAAAAGCTACAGGGTAGCCTACGATGTTCCATCATGGCCTTATTTAAACACTGTATATGTACCTTTGATGATTTATATTATATTAATTCAACAGTGTTAACGGCTAACTCCCTTCAATATCATATATAACATACGACAGTATTTCTAGCCGTATTGCCAGATTTATCTGGCCGAACGCCCTCTTGAGGCGTAGCATTGTGTAATACAATGTTCCCGACGGTTATTTGGACCAGTACAACCATGAAGCCTTCGTGGTCTAGTAGTTATGACGCTCGTCTTGTCAGCGAGAGGTCGCAGGTTCGAATCCCGTCGGAGGGATTTTATTACACAATGAATTGTATAGGACTTTATTCGTTGAAAAGGTTTACAAATTATGAAATACTTTTCCATCAGGCACAGATTACACTTCTTTTGGGCTGGAGAGTATGGCTTCCATTTGGCTAGGATAGAGTTATCTTTAAGAGTCCATATAACATTGGCTAAGAGTTGTAGCATATTTTTGGGTCTTGTTATTGAAGTTACTGTTATGTCCGTTGTATCTGGTTTTGAACGTGTGCTATGTTAGTCCAATATACGTTTCTTGGGTTTGGTCGTCATATCTGGTAACTGTCGCTTAGTATATAACTCCTTTGTAAGCAGTCTCCTTCTAATGGGCATGTTACATTTCTCCTGCAATTACAATTAGTTTGTGCCGTCAGATCAGTTGTTTCTTTTTTCAGCAAAAAAAAAATATAAAATACATAATATC
>NW_022713593.1:0-803 GCF_011630105.1 Anneissia japonica
TGCACTAAGTGCTCAACTCGGCGAGATAAGCACTTTTGTGCAAAAAGTGACAATGTTAAAAAGTTTAGTCAAAATGAAATTTTTTTTTGTTAGGCAAAGTGAGATAGCCTGAAACAAACACTATTCCATTGAAAGTTTGAAGTTTTTCGGAAAAGTACTCGAAATATGGCGGAAAGTCAAAAGTTTGCACTAAGTGATCAACTCGGCGAGATAAGTACTTTTGTGCAAAAAGTGACAATGTTAAAAAGTTGAGTCAAAATGTAATTTTTTCTGTTAGGCAAAGTGAGATAGCCTGAAACAAACACTATTCCATTGAAAGTTTGAAGTTTTTCGGAAAAGTACTCGAAATATGGCGGAAAGTCAAAAAATTTGCACTAAGTGCTCAACTCGGCTCGGCGAGATAAGCACTTTTGTGCAAAAAGTGACAATGTTAAAACGTTGAGTCAAAATGTAATTTTTTTTTGTTAGGCACGGTGAGATAACCTGAAACAAACACTATTCCATTGAAAGTTTGAAGTTTTTCGGAAAGTACTCGAAATATGGCGGAAAGTCAAAAATTTGCACTAAGTGCTCAACTCGGCGAGATAAGCACTTATGTGCAAAAATTTACAATGTTAAAAAGTTGAGTCAAAATGTAAGTTTGTTTTGTTAGCCAGAGTGAGATAGCCTGAAACAAACAATATTCCATTGAAAGTTTGAAGTTTTTCGGAAAAGTACTCGAAATATAGCGGAAAGTCAAAAAATTTGCACTAAGTGCTCAACTCGGCGAGATAAGTACTTTTGTGCAAAAAGTGACAATGTTA
>NW_022713594.1:0-707 GCF_011630105.1 Anneissia japonica
TAATTTTTTTTTGTTAGGCAGAGTGAGATAGCCTGAAACAAACACTATTCCATAGAAAGTTTGATGTTTTTCGGAAAAGTACTCGAAATATGGCGGAAAGTCAAAAATTTGCACTAAGTGCTCAACTCGGCGAGTTTAGAAAAAGAAAGAAAAATCCAACTCCAAAAAATATTGATGATTTTTAGGCGCCCGCAAGGTATTTAAGGATACCTCCATGAAAAAATATTATTCTTATGTGAATAAATTATCAAATGACATGAGAGCAAACCCCAAGCGATTTTGGAGCTGGATTAAACCGTGTTATAAAAATAGAGATAAAT
This sequence comes from Anneissia japonica, assembly GCF_011630105.1. Lineage (NCBI taxonomy): Eukaryota > Metazoa > Echinodermata > Crinoidea > Comatulida > Comatulidae > Anneissia > Anneissia japonica. The sequence continues at coordinate 321 of NW_022713594.1, forward strand.
CGAATATTATTCGCCATGGGGACATATTTGCATCTACACCAGGGAAGAAAGCTAAGGTTTTTAATGATTATTTTAACTCTGTATTTAAGGTACATAATTTTAATTCTGTCTATCTCCATCTTCCACAATATCCTCTCGATAACCTTTCAACATTTCAAATTGATAAAAATAAAATTGAGATGCTTCTAAGTCAAATTGATACGAGTAAATCATCGGGAAGTGACAATATTAATAATGTTATTCTAAAAATTGGTGCAACTCTTCTTTCTAGGCCATTACATATTCTTTTCAATTGGACAATACGTGAGGGCACGTTCCCACGAGCATGGAAAATGGCTAATATATGTCCTATACATAAAAATGGTAGAAAAGAAAATGTCACTAATT
>NW_022713595.1:0-679 GCF_011630105.1 Anneissia japonica
TACTGTTGGATCTCTCCTCCGTCGCGACGTGTTCGCGCCCGATCGCAACAACCGTGAGGTTGTTGCGGTTTCTGCAAACCGCAAGTCGGAAGAGGACTTGGGCGACCTGAACGCGTACGTGTTCGCAGTGTCCGTTGCCGCATACCTGCTTCTGAACGAAGATCTCAAAGATGCGTTGCTGGAACGGACCAAACGCCATCTGCTGGGGTGCACGAAGAACTTCCGCATCGAGGAGATCAACGAATTCGCGTCCAATCTTATGATGTGCATGGACCGATTTATGGCGAACGATCGTCGATGCTTGGATCTTCTCGGCTGTTGCGAACCGTTCGTCTTCGGCGGTCGAGTGACGGAGGCGCTGAACGCCGTTGCCAGGAACGGCTTCGAGCGACCTGTTGTGCAAGTTTGGATGAACTTCAGAAACGTCGTCGCTTCTCTCGGCAAAACCTCGCTGTTCCATCTTCGATGGACCGAAGGTCGAGGACACGATTGCCAAATTCTGTGGTGGGGCATCTTGAACGCCGACGAGACCGAGAATCGACTATACCTGATTTTGACGTTCAACCAGGAAAAGTGGTGCAATTCGGTTCTGACCGACAAGCGGACGGTGCACGCCGTGTACGAACTAGCACCTAGGTGGCCGAAGTTGCTGAAGTGGACGACAGTGTGCGACGACGTC
>NW_022713597.1:0-532 GCF_011630105.1 Anneissia japonica
TTATGAATACAAATATAAAAAAGATCAAAAACATCATAACAAGTAGATCAAAAAAATAGAAAAAAGGATTGCACAAAGATCGAAAATTGTCATTATTATTATAATTATTATTATTGTCATTATTATTATAGTTAAGAAAAGTAATACAAATCAAAAAGGACATCATAACAAAAACATCAAAAAGAGAAAAAAGATTGCACCAAGGTCAAAACATAATCATTATCGTTACAATTAAGAATATTATAATCAATATTATTGTCATTGTTATTTATTATCCATATTATTATAACTGTAATTAAGGATTGTCATTAAAAATATCAAGAAACATAACAAATGAGAAAATCACAAACATCAGAGAAAAATTACAATATAGAAAAATACATTGAATAAATTGCACAGGGACCAAAAAGGATGGCAAAGGGGAGGGGGAAGCACTGAACCGCAAAAGGGCAATAGCATGCACCAGACCCCAGGGGGAGAAGATAGTTATTAATTATTAATCATTGGAGTTAATTAAGTTAACAAGGTATGG
>NW_022713598.1:0-546 GCF_011630105.1 Anneissia japonica
AATAAAACTAAAATGTTTTAATACTTGCTGAAATACATCGTTTTTTCATTTAGATCTCCATTTTTTCACTAAGTCCATGCAACGTTTTTTTCTGTTGTATAGTAGAGTAGTAATATGAAGGTACTATATCCCCGACAGTTGGCTGTGCAGCAATGTACCCTTTGAATGCAAACTGAAGACAAGTGAAAATATCAAGGCAGCCGACTGTCGGGTACATAACGACTATCTAGCTTTCCACAAAAACGTGAGGCCTAAGCTAGGCCTAGTTCAGTATTACTGCGATGCGAGGGTAGTTAGTATGAGTCGCCATCTGAGTTAGATCGTTCAGTCAATGATATCGTGTTATCGTCTAATACAATTAAATAATGTGTGTAATATTAAAGAATGCACCACATGGGTCGCTTTCTTTGTTATGCGGTAGTAGTGTAGTATACATAGCAGAGTGACGACAGCAAGCTAAGCCTAGCCCAGGGCATAGATCGATAGATCGTGTACGTTCTTGATAATCGTAATGAAAACTTCGGGTGATAGACGATTGGGCCCAAC
>NW_022713599.1:0-951 GCF_011630105.1 Anneissia japonica
ACTATTCTATTATTAATAATTATAAAAAAAAAAAAAATGTTAATATTGCGAGTTGTTGTTAATCAGCAGTTGTTGAACTTATGCCCGGCCAATACTGACTAGATAGCTCATTGACAATTCACTAACAAAAGTGAAGTCGGACTATGGGCAACGCTGACAATCGAAAAGAGTTTTGCGTGATTTGCTTGCATGGAACATCAATGAAGTCGATATCAAAATTGCGTTTCGTTAAATTGCGTTAAATCTATAATTTAAAAAAGCGCCGTTAAAATTAGAATTTTAACGGCGTTATTATAAAGCGCCGTTAAAATGGAGTAAAAAGCGCCGTTAAAATTGAGTTTCTTCTCTACAGTAGTTTACACATTTTTTTTAACGAATACCACTTCGTACTAGAGGTTCGTAAAATACAGTAGATGTTTCATTACACAAGCCTTTCCACCGTGTGACGTCGACGGCCTAAAACTGTATGGCTGTTTATCTGGCTCTAACTTGGCATCGAACGCAAATAGGGGATTATCGTATCATGTTTCAAGACGGGTATATCTAGATAAAGTTCGACATGAATCAGGCTATTAACATTGATTATTCTTTATAAACAGTTTTATCAACTTTATCTACAGTACTTCATTGTTCCGAGCAGTGGCGTAGAAAAGTATTTTTCATTGGGTGGGGAGGGGGGGACGATTGAAAATTTTTGGAATTGACAAAATTACTGATGTCGTACACACCCTTCAGTGTGAAAATGTGGCTTGCTTTGCAAGCACATCTAATATCTAAGGAAGAAAGAGCTTAGATTTGTACCAGATAAAACAATTTTGTTGTCAACATTAATACATTATGCTAATTTTCATCTTTGTAAGCGCATAAGACATTGCAAATTATTTCTGTGACAGTCTTTTGAAGTGTGTATAGCTCCATTTTATCCCATACATAGTCAAAATATTAGGGGGG
>NW_022713600.1:0-1144 GCF_011630105.1 Anneissia japonica
TACCCTGGTACAGTATGTGTTTATTTAAATTAAAAATGATGAAAAAATTGTGGGTTACCCCCACACAAGTTTAAAAAAAAGTGGTGACATGGTCAGATAATTATGGTCATAAATAGGTCATTTAAGATCAATATTGTATGACATCTTAATAATACATCTTCTCAGATTGTTATTAAATAATCAGAACGGTGGCAAGATTCTACTAGTGAAATACCTTATATACAGTATGTATATAAGTATACAGACTATGCTATATATGAATTAAAATACTTTGCTGTATAGTAGTATATAAATACAATACTAGTTAAAAGACAGAATAATAATAATGTTGCAATATATAAATATGTATCTCGACCACAGGTCTCTGTGGTTGAGTTGGTAAGACCTTCGCACTTTAAGAAAAGGGTGCTGAGTTCGAGTCCTGGTGGAGGCAAGGTTTCCTTTTCATTCCGATCAGATTTTCTTCTTCTGTTGCATTTAAATTGTACATTATTATTAACAAAATGGGTTTATCCCATTGGTCTATTAAATTAAATAAGTATATAAATTAAAATTGTTTTCTATTATTTTTTTTTATACTATATATGCGCCTAAATATGATGTCATGTAGACGTTCAGCCCTCATAGTCAGCTAATTGAAAATTAATTTAAAAATTGTTAATCCGTCATAAAAAATTATTTTTTATGACGGATTAACATTTAAATATATATTATAATGTCAACTGAATATATATATATATGTATGTATGTATATATATATATACATATATATATATATATATATATATAAACATTGTCAATAGGTAAATGATAAAAGCAATGCTTATTGTTATTTGTTTATATATAGGTTTATATATACATGTATATAGGGATATACCTTATTATCTGTATATCTAATAATATATATAAAGGAATTTTTGTATTATACAGTGAGTTTAATGACAATAAAAGTATATAAAAATTAATTTAAAGCATATTAATCTCACTAAAAATTGTACATACATAATTGTACATACTATATGTATGCATATATATATATATATATTAAATATATATATATATATATATATATATATATTTTTCATAGTAAAACATTTGAATTCTGAGAGTATGGATATGATTCTAATGTTGTAATGTAAAACAT
>NW_022713601.1:0-922 GCF_011630105.1 Anneissia japonica
CAGATGTCTGTTACGCTCTATTAGTCCGTAGTAGACTGGCCGCGTAGTCAAAACGAAAAATGCCTTATGTTACAGAGTCACCGGTCTGTCTGTTATGATATGTGTTATACAGTACTCATAAACCCTGATTTCGGAGTAGGTCATTAGCCTATATTACGTATAAAATTCGATTTTGCTTATATAGACGGACATTTATTTTTTGTGACAATTGCGTAGTCCTATCATAATGCATGTCCTACCCCGATTTGAAGATGTGTATCATACAGAAACTCCAAACCAGAACCCTGCGGGTGTGTACGTTCCTTTGTACGTAAACGTAGTTTAGAGGGATTTGTAGTCCAGTAATGGTTTCTAATGTTTTTACGTACACCTACACCCCCATACAGGTCCGTCCATCAAATGCTGTATATTTACATACCTGCCAACATTCGAATATCAAAAATAGGGACGCTATTCATTGGTGACAAAAAATTAAGATGGCAATTATATATTCTAATTCCTGTACAGTTGCTTCAAACAAAACAAGAGTTACTTAATTTCAAGGACTGTTTATTTACCTCACAACCAAGAAAAAATATTTAAGTTCCATTTTAATCAGTAGGCTTACAGACTTCACCATGAATGTTGCTTGTTTCGCTGGATCTCATTGGAGTCATAACGTCAATATTTATTCGAATGACACTTATAATCTCTGTTCAACATTTCCAGCTTGTGTGTCATTAAAGCACTTTAAGTTTTTGTTATCATGCTAGCTCGAAGCTTGGTTTTGTTTTTTCAACAATCTGAGAGAAAACTCTCTGTCACTACCATACTGCTATAAAATATTACCATAGTTCCCCGGGTCCCACACCGACTTTACGCCCTACCAGTGGCGTAGAAAAGTATTTTTCATTGGGGGGGGGGGGGATGATTGGTGTGTTAG
>NW_022713602.1:0-1152 GCF_011630105.1 Anneissia japonica
ACAAAGCAGGCCATCCTGGCAGACCCATTATTTCGGGCAACGGTACTGCTACAGAAAAAAATCTATGAATATGTGGATGATTTATTGAGACCATATGTTGTTGCTCTCCCCTCGTACATTCAGGACTCCACGGACTTTATCCGCAAAATTAACCAAATTTCAAATTTACCTAATAATACTGTTCTGGCTACAACATCTAGATGTGTATAAGAGACAGGTCCATTGCCGTGAATAAATTACATTGTTTATAAATGTACCTACTATTGAAAACCCCATCTAAATCACATCTCCGTGAACTTATCATGCTGATTCTGACCAATAATAACTTTGTTTTCGGCGACGGTCATTACCTTCAAATTCATGGCACAGCGATGGGCACCAAAATGGCTCCATTTTTTGCTAACTTAATTATGGGACAATTTGAGGCCAATTTCCTGTCCCTACAGCCCAAGAAACCAGATGTTTGGTTTCGCTACATTGAAGATATCTTCATGATCTGGACCCATGGTGAAGATAGTTTGGATACGTTCCTATTGAACATTAATTCGGCTCATCCCACAATCAAATTCACTGCTAACAAATCCACAAGCAGTGATAGATTTTTTGGACATTACCGTGACCATGGAAAATGGTGCACTTAAAACTGATCTCTTCCTTAAACCCACGGATAAGCATATGTACCTGCTCCCTAGCAGCTGTCACCCCCCGCACTGTACAAAAAACATTCCGTACAGCCAAGCATTGCGCATGAGACGCATTTGTTCTTCGGATTTAGATTTTCAGAATCGAACAGAAGAACTATCCGGACATCTCCGGAATAGAAATTATCATCGAGGACCCATTGAAAATGCTATAAAAAAAAAGCAAAGGACATACCTCGTGCTCAAACACTGACGTACAAACCACGTCAACGATCGACCAAATTGCCACTGGTCACTACCTATCACTTTATACCATCTAGCTTTCTCTACCCTCACTCACTCGCCACTGAGGAAGGACTAGTGTTGTCCGAAACCTCTGGTTCTATTTCTGGCTGTTTACTTACGTTTACATTTTAGCTGTTGCTTATCATTTTTGTATCTCTACTGAGATCCAGCCATTGTTTCCCACAGCATTGTTGTTTTCAGTATTTTGCCTTTTAATCTATATAAA
>NW_022713603.1:0-1506 GCF_011630105.1 Anneissia japonica
ACGCCAAGGACTTTTATTTCGCTTACAGCTTTTAGCTCAATCCTGTGTTCACCTTCACCAATGAATTGCTTAAAATTCTTGTTTTTGTGTCCAAAATTCATAATCTTACACTTCATCAAATTAAAAGGTAATTGTCACATTATAGACCACTTGTATAAAGAATCGATATCGTTTTGTAGTTTCAGACTATCTTCAATAATGTTTACATTCTTATAGGCCTATATCTTTGAATTATCTGAAAATAAATTAATTTTAGAATATTTAACAGAATCAGGAATATCATTAATAAAGACCAAAAATAATTAGGACTCAAAACAATGCCTATGAAAAACTCCCTTAGGCCTACTTCTTTCCATTCAGATGTAATCCCTTCTACTACTACATTCTGCTTCCTCCCAGACAGATATGATTCAAACCAGTTTAACAATCTACCTTCTACTCCATGCTTTTAATTTGGACAGTAATCGACCATGCGAAACTTTATCGAAGGCCTTTTAAAGTCCAAATATAAACAATCGAAGCAATGCTTGGTATCCAATGATTTTCCCCAATCATTCAAAAACTTCTAATATTAAAAATAATAGTCAACGCTTTCCCCAAAATATCAGAATTTTCTTTTAAAATACGGGAATAAATCTCAACCGGACCTGGTGATATGCAAATATCAAGACCACTCAATCCGAAGCTGAAAAGTTAACACATTTTACAGGATCATCCCAATCCTTTAGGCTATAACAGGAATATCAACACGATTCTCAATCGTAAACACGTACGTCACATCAATAAAAGATTTATTAAATAGTTCAGCTTTATTAATATTAGACGACACCGTATTACTATAGGTTTATACTTTCGTTGACTGTTTACATACTGCCAAACGGATTTCATATTAAATTTGACTTCTGATGCTATTTTTCTCTGCTCTGTGAAGAATCTTTTGTCTTGTGTACTTCATTAGTAGCTTGATTGCGAGCTAAAACAATACTGTTCCAACTTCTCTGGTTCCTGCTTTTAAGATATTCACTCCAAGCCTTATATTTGATATTATTCTTATTTTCTACCTCTGCATTGAACCACAATTTATTACCACTCAATTTCTTATACTGGACATTACGAAGACTCTAATTAAAATCTGACGCTGGCCAGGTTTAAACCAGGGTTTTCAGCACAAGAAGCAAGAACAGTACCTCTTGGCCAAACGCCCAGCTCAAATTCTCAATTAAAAATTTCCATCTTCGAAACTTTTCCTAAGCTTCAGGCGAAATTACTTGTGCGAATCGAAAGCTCTGATTGGTGGCACATTTTTCCGTTTCGCAAAAAGTAGAGACTGTTCAAACTACTGATTTCGCTAAAGCGAAAAACTCCGATAGAAATGTGAATGTGAATGTGCATGAACCGAAGCTTTTGATTCGCATGAATAAATTCGATTAGTGTAAATCCAGATTTTAAGGCCGTTTTCCACTTAATTTATTGCGAATTTATTGTGCTGCCAGTCTGAACGGATCG
>NW_022713604.1:0-879 GCF_011630105.1 Anneissia japonica
CATCTATACACATTGAGGCCCTTCTTTTAGATTAAAATGATCTATCTTAAATTTTTCTTTCTTGAGTTTGGGACTATTATGTGTTTAAATAACTTAAAGTCAGACTCCGGAGGAAAAAATTTTTTTGATATGTTGTAGAACTGATTTTTCCAAGACAGAAAAAAGTTGTTTGACGAAAAACTGGGGAACGGTGAACGAGCTACAGATTTTTGAATATTTAAAAACTGGGGGGAAAAAGGGGCGTAACCACCCATTTTTACACCTTTTTCCCCCAGTTTTTAAATATTCTAAAATCTGTATCTCATTCACCGTTGCTCAGTTTTTCATCAAACAACTTTTTTCTGTCTTAGAAAAATCAGCTCTACAACATATCAAAAATTTTTTTTCCTCCGGAGCCTGACTTTAAAAGGATAAAACTAAAAATGCCCTAAAAAATGCACGCCAAGCGCGCAAAATATTTTTGTGTTTTTAATTCTAATTTCGTCGGAATTGATGAAAACTCCCTAAAATGTGCAATTTATAAAGGAAATTGGCCTACCGTAACAAGAAATGCATGCAAAGAATTTGAGAATTTTAGGCACTTTTAGAGGATGCATTTGTCAAGGGGTGGAGAAAGATTTTCCAAAGATGGATATTTTCCCCTTGTCCCCCGGTGTTTTTAATTCTAATTTCGTAGGAACTGATCAAAACTCCCTAAAATGTGCAATTTTTAAAGGAAATTGGGCCCTGTTAACAAGAAATGCGGGCGAAATTTGAGGTTTTTAGGCACTTTCAGGGGATGAAAGGGCATTTATAAAGGGGTGGGGAAGATTTTTCAAAGATAGATATTTACCCCTTGTCCCCCAGTGGTTACGCCATCGGGCAGCATAGATCAAAAGA
>NW_022713604.1:893-1141 GCF_011630105.1 Anneissia japonica
ATGACAGTTTTTGAAGTGGAGAAGGGGTTGCAGGGTGTTGTGAGTCTGGTCATTATGATATCTTCCTTTTTATTCTTGTCTTTATTTTTCCCTTCTCTTTTTCTATCCTTTTCTTTTCCTCTTCTTTCTCTTTCCCTCCCTTTCCCCTCTTTCTTTTTCTCTTATTACCCAGCTCGGTACGACGGCTTGGTCAGCCCGATAAAAACCGTCAGGGGAGGGGCAGTTTTTCCCCCTGCCCCCCCCCCCCA
>NW_022713605.1:0-716 GCF_011630105.1 Anneissia japonica
GCTTAGCGAAATTTGATTGGCTAAATCTATGGCAGCCATCTTGGATGGTACCCACACAGTTCTGCTATTTCTAACATCGAATACATTGCGGTTAGCGCTCTAGTATTCTTATTATTATCTCTATGGAGTATTCGTATGAAGAAGGTACCATATCCCCGACAGTTGGCTATGCAGCAATGTACCCTTTGAATAAAAATCGAAGACAAGTGAAGATATAAACGCAGTCGACTGTCGGGTATATAATGACTATCTAACTTTCCACAAAAACATTAGGCCTAAGCTAGGCCTAGTTCGTCAGTACAGTAGTAGTTACTGCGATGCGAGGGTGGTAGATCGTTCAGTCAGTGATATCGTGTTATCGTTTAACTAATACATTTTAATAATGTGTCTACAATTTAAGAATGCACCAGGTGGGTTGCGGTAGTAGTATACGTAGCAGAGCAATCTAAGCCTAGCCTAGATGGTATACGTTCTTGATCATCGACGATCGTAATGAAAACTTCGGGTGACAGACGATTGGGCCCAACTGGTGTAGACGATCGGACCCAAGATAGCTTCAAATAAATTGTAGGCCACTGCCACCACCCCCACTCCTGATATCATTCCAAACTACTGTAAAATGAAATTACTGTATACCTAGCTAGGCCTAGGCCCTATGCCATGAAATTTTTTCAAAGAAATTTGGTAAAAATATTACTGTAATTTGCCTGTTGAAT
>NW_022713606.1:0-928 GCF_011630105.1 Anneissia japonica
AGATTCAGGGCGGAATCTTGGAGCCATTCTATCGCCGCCAAGATAGGCCTACAATACGAAAACGTGAAAAAATAAATTTCAATCTACGGGAAAACTGAGAATTTATAAAAAATCTATAGGTGGAAAAATGGATTGTGTTTTATTACAAAGTGCGACAGAGTTTATTACAAAGTGCGACAGGTCATTTTATTACAAAGTGCGACAGACAGTTATTACAAAGTGCGACAACTCAGTTATAACAAAGTGCGACAGACTTTATTACAAAGTGCGACAGTTATTACAAAGTGCGACGATTATTACAAAGTGCGACGCAACACACGTGATTGTTGGCCTACATTTGTAAAATTTAAGCACATAGTAATTCTGCGGTTTGAGGGTAGGCTACAATCGTCAGTGTTATTATAATAGTAAAGTGTACGCAATCCACCTTTTCCGCTTGGTTATTTCAGGGTAGTCACGTTGAGGAATTGAATCAAAGCATTGGATACCGAGTAGCGAAGCTGCCACTGTAAATTTTAATACGTTATCGCTGTACATTAAGAAATAACAAAAAAAACAAAAAAAAAAAAAAACAAAAAAAAAAAACAAGGTAGAGTCAGTTGCATAGAAGCAGGGACATATTACCTAAGGTGCACAAAAAATTAAGCAAGCGAAGTTAAAAGGCTGGTAAAGTTTACCAAAAATTATATCTGGTCTTAATGGAAGTGCGTATGCTGTAGAGTATGATCGAAGCAGGGACATAAGCTAAGGTGCAACAAAAATTAAGAAAGCAAAGTTAAGATGCTGGTAAGGTTTTTCCAAAAATTATACCCGGTGATAGTTGTAGGATCAGTAATGTACAACTCATATAAGAGGAAATCCATTTTTTTTTTTACCGTAAGTAATGATAATACATTATATTGGTTTCTGAATAACGTATATGAGATAA
>NW_022713607.1:0-609 GCF_011630105.1 Anneissia japonica
ACCTTCATAGACCATCTTTGCATCATCTATTGTAATTTTTTTTTGTCCTGCCTTGTGCGAATTTTTTATCTGTTTTGTAGAATGTTTTGATGATGAGAATTAAACTGAACTGATGATATACCAAAATAAATATTGAATCATAATGGTCTGTTAATTTTATTTGAGTTGTACTTTTTAATGTTGTTATAATAGTAACAGCAGTTAACATAAAACCATCAAAAACCGAGGTAAATACGAGTTAATAGCACCTTAAAGTTCATTAATAAGGTGCGAAATCATGAGGGGGTTTTCAAAGGTAACGCCCATGGAACGTTACTTTCAATAAACTTTTAATTTTAAGAAGTGCATTTTAAGCAAACTATTGTTGATTCGGTGATTCAATTATTAACTGTGTTGCCTACTGTAGGTAGGGTCAATTTTCGTCGGAAAGTATCAAGATGATAAAAAGTTTCATTGGACTAAATTCTTGCTTATGTTAACCACATGCTTACCTAAGATTATACTGACACTGGTTTCAAATCACGGTCAAGTAGTTAAAATCACCTAAAATTACCTTATTTTGCGAATTAGCGCCCATCAACTGATCATCAATCCTCGCCCTCTCTACTT
>NW_022713607.1:636-1267 GCF_011630105.1 Anneissia japonica
CCTCCCATTTCAAGACATTTAGATACGCCTTCACCATGCCCTCACGATGTCACCGGGAACCCAACTGCCAAAAAACTATTTATGGCAGCGAAGGGACGCTACCAATAAACAATCAACAAACTACCGGGTCTCTGGGTTGATTTGCAAGGTACTACATGGCTCAACTATTTTTGACTTAGTGGTTAATTGGTAAAAATCGCACACAAATCATACGACGTCACTGACAACGCCGGTGACGGCAACTCGATTTTGAGATTAATTTTCCGAATAAAGTTATACTAAATAACTTCTAATGACAAACTATTGTCTTCAGTTGTATTTGCTGGCCATTCAACTGTCATTTTATCTATTTTTTCGTTGATATTACCATTCACAATAATCTATGAAACACCCACATAACAACGTCACGTTAGATCGATCGGTGGGGACGCCGTCGTGACGCCGGTATGCCAATTTTCGTCGGAAGGTATCAAGATGATAAACAGTTTTATTGGAGTAAATTCTTGCTTATGTTAACCACATGCTTACCTAAGATTATACTGACACTGGTTTCAAATCACGGTCAAGTAGTTAAAATTACCTAAAATCACATGATTTTACTAATTAGCGCCCCTCAACTGATCATCGATCC
>NW_022713608.1:0-574 GCF_011630105.1 Anneissia japonica
AGGCACTTGCAAAGAGTGGATATGAATACAAATTAAAGTTTGACCCATCAGCTAACGACAAACAGCGAAAAAGAAATAGACAGAGAAACATAATCTGGTTCAACCCACCCTACAGTAACGACGTATCAAACTAATATAGGACGCAAATTCCTCAAAATCATCGACACATCCTTCCCACCCGGCCACCAACTCCAGAAAATATTCAACCGTAATACTGTAAAAATTAGTTACAGTTGCATGCCTAGCATAAAACAAATATTATCTAGCCATAATAAGACACTACTTAACAACGAAACTATAGAACAAGAAGCAAAAAATTGTAGGCACAGAAAGAAACATTTGCTATGCAACAACTAACTTAAACAATAGACTAAGGACCATAATTATCTATGCACCATAGCAACATATATTCGCTGTAGTTTCTGTTAGCATTAGTGTATATGCTTATATGCTCATTATGTATTTATGCCTGATGAGTGTGGATAGTTTTTAGCTACTCATACGAAATAAGTTTGTATCTAATAAATACAGATAGAATCGTTTTAAGTTTGTGCACATTGTCTTATTTTTTATT
>NW_022713609.1:0-660 GCF_011630105.1 Anneissia japonica
CCCTGAGATCGAGTGGCAGCCTGAGCTGCCCAATCTAGAGCCGCCGCAAACTTAGTCGGGGGCCGGCGCGCACAAATCTCGCAAGGCTCAGCCTTGCTACACGAGCGACACAACAGGCACTCCGAGTGCCGGTCGAGCTTAACACTCGGTTTAGGGCCCCCACACGCCGAGCACAAAGACTTGCGAGCGGACATGCCGATCGAGACTACAATAAACAAAGGATATCTTGCAAGTTGAAAATAAATCCAAAGGCAAAATTAGAATAGCTTGAAAAGACTAGTAATTTCAAAGGCTGGGTGTATCCAACTTCGAACAACGTCGAAAAGGGAATGAGGACGTTTGTTAGGGAGACGGTTCGCACGTGGCGCCTTGGGTCGGACTGTTCCATTTTTTTTCGAAGGGGTGTTCCGTTTTGGGAACAATGGCAATTAGTCGGTTATCCAGGTAAGTATTCACGAAATAGACAAAACTGAAGTCAACATCGTTTTGAATGCAATTTACAATTGTAAAAACCCCAATCTTAGAACTTGGCATATATCAGTTTATCCAGGTGAGTATTCATAAAACAGACTTATTATGCATCGAAAATAAATAGAATGTAGTGTAATTAGCTTACTTGAACAGGTTTTGTTATTGGAAGCAGCAAATCCTTCATCACAT
>NW_022713610.1:0-16254 GCF_011630105.1 Anneissia japonica
TCACGGGGTACATGAAAGAACTTAGATCCATTCGGAGTAATGTCAGCTATTATAGCCGCATCAACGAAGCAAATCCAAGTTCCAAGAAATGGCAACAGCATCAAATGTTTTATCAAGGCATAAATCAACAAATTCTTTTGGTCTTGCTACGAACAAATTTTGTATTCAGCATACACAATTTAACCCCTTCATGAAATGGCCTAGGCCTTCTACTTGTGGTAGAAGAGGTAGTAGGAGCACTTCTAACATCGGATATACAAGAAGAAGAAACGCATTGGCATATTTAGGACGGACGCGGGTGCCTGCACGTGTACCCCTCAAGTAAAGAATTTCATTGTGTTAAACATTTTTAAATAGGAATCACTTTGCTAGCAAATAGCTGAAGAGCAAAAACCTTTGACTTAATATACACCACAGGGTTGGCGGAATCAGTACGGCAGGTAATGCGGCCGCCGTACCAATATTTTGACAATTATCAAAATTTAGTTTAAAGTCACTTGTAGGTACTGTTATAATATTATTATGAGTATTGTTATTATATTTATTTGTTATTTGTTAATAACTATAAAGGCTCAGAAACAATGGAACTAAATTTAGCCCTTCAAAGTAGATTGCGGACTGTCGAGTACCTTTGCAAAGCTTGTACAGACTAGAAATATTCTTCGAAGGTGTATTTTGCAGTTCGTTTCAACCGTTTACGCCTGCGTGGTATCGTATAGCTCAAGTGTGAGGATGTGACGTTAGGCTGCAGTACAATATTACGTAATACCGTAGCATGGGGTGGCGAAGTGTCCGAGGCACCGTGTCGTACATATTGAGTACATCAGCGGCTATTAGTATTACAAATAGAATAGGATTAAATATTAGCTAGGTAAGAGATAGGAGTTTTAAGCGTTATTTGTTGAGAAGATTGTGTGAGAACGTCGTCTAGTGGCTTAGGCCATGTGCCCTCTGTCTTTGCAGAGTTTATTGCATACCTCACACTAATGTATTTGCATATATTTTTATCAGACTGATTTTGTCCACAGGTGTTTATTTGCTTAACTATTGATAAAATACCCAACTCCAAAAACTTTGTTTGTCACGTTCTCATTCACTAATGTCATATTTATACAATTGTGTTTTGTATACCGCACGCGTAACCCTGCCGTGCTGTTACCAAGTGCACACGTCAAGGTTGTGCATGGACGGCAGTCAACAAGCTGGTCAAAATCTGGAACTCTAGCCTATTAATATCACTAAAGAATAAGATCTTCAAAGCAGCTGTGGAAACTGTCCTTATATGGCGCAGAACCATGGGCATTAAATAAAACTCTGGAAAAGCGTCTAGACGGTGGTATATACACGTCTTCTACGTCATGCTTTCAATATTAACTGGAGACACATTTAACTTTCTAAAATAAGCTCAATCATTGGTTGTCGCAGATTGAGATTGGCTGGACACAGTTACCGAGCCAAAAAAGAAATCATCAGATATGCTTTGTTTTCTGAACCTCGACATTGGAAGCGCAGTATAGACCAGCTACTACATATGGTAACTTTTTACGAAATGAGACCGGTTTCTCCACTGATGAGTTAATTGCACATGGATATGATGAGGATACCTGGAGGACATTCATTATCAACTGACAAAGATCGGCCTGGTAAGGTGGTAAGTAGTAGCCACCTTCTTCGGAAGACACATGGCCGTCATTGACAGAATTTGTCGACCAAAATTACGTTAAATTTTAAAACATGGATCACAAACATTAACAATTACAGCAATGCTACTGCTATTTGAGAAAATTAGAATAGTACACTTCTTGTAGTTGCTAATAACGTAATAGGATATGAAGACATTATACAATGGCAGGACAGATCATTCGACGTTTGCTATTCAGGAACGGAAACGAGCGTGTAACAAACACCGCTTCTGGTAAAAACTAATAAAAATTATAAAGCAAGGAGGAATGCGCTGTGGCAAGATAATAAAACAAAGAAAGCAAATGCCAGAAATATGACCAATCATGAAATAATGCAGGCAAGAGTTCAGAGCTATAGCAACAGCCAAGGCCCATATTTGAAAAAGAATTAAGGGGACCCAAACATTGAACTACCCCACCAATTTAAAGGTACCTGACTCTGAACAGGTAACTTCTGACAAGAATACCATGGATAATATTATTAAAGAATATTGGTGGTTTAACCTTGGTAAATTAAATTGGGAACCCCACACTTCTTGTGATAGTAATGTTATTAACAAACATTTTAGAGTGATATTAGAAGTAATAGCATAGGGCTATCCGTAATTGATTATGACAAAAAATCACCCAATATTCTAGATGACATCCATATCTAATTCGATGACGTTAAAGATGCTATATCAGAGGCAAAAAAACAATAAATCGCCTGGCATTGGCTGTATCACGAATGAGCTATTCAAGAATTGTGGTGATAGGTCATTAACATTTATTTTAAATAAATGTATTGATTTCCAATGCATGCCTTATGCAGCGGCGTAGCTAGGTGAGAACGGGCCCCAACCGGGCCCTTTGATATGAAGCATCAACCAAGAGCCGTGGCCTGAGTTGTGGCTAGTTGGTGTGTGGTTGTAGCCGTAAATCTTCCCTTGGGGAAGGGAATTCCTGAAAGATCCAACATTTCAAATTTTCAGAAGCCGTGTTTTGAATCTAACAAATGCAAATTGTAGGACTAGTATAGGCCTGAGTCACGTTTTCAGAACATTCATCTTTTTACTCCCTACCCCTAATGGCCTATAGACTAGTAATAAGTAAAAATGATAATCGAATCCTTCGTAACTATTTCAAGAGGGGCCTTATGCTTTCTCAAACATTTTGAACTGGCGATCCTATATTTGAGCATAGCTAAACTTGACGTAGCAACATTCGCTTAACTATTTTTTTTTTTTTATAAATTTTCTCTATAAAAACAGTTTATAATTCGATTAAAAACGCCTAATGGTTTAGTGGTCAATCACTATCATCGGACAAAGAAGGAGGATCCTATCAAAGTATTCAATCATTGTGACCAGTTAAAGAGATGGACTTGTAGTAGACAATCTGATTTAGCTGTCAACGCTAAAGTATACTCAATAGACACATTACTGTTTTCAATGCTACCACCAAAATAATGGAGCAACAGATAGAGATATAAAATTGTAAAAAAAAAGAACACCATCAACTTATTGCAGCTCTTTTAATGATACTTTAGTAATTAATATACAGCTCATTGACTTTGCCCTGATACTCTCAGGGGATCAGGGGTGAAGCTCTCAAAAACTCAGGCAACTTAGAATTGATGACTTGCATTGATTTTGGGTCTCACAAACTATTATCCACCACTTGTCTGTGCTAAACACCAAATGAAAGCTAGCATCTGCATTTTCACGAATGGGAGATCCTATCAGATAATTGTAATTGACATAACATGCATGGAGTACACAAATATTCTATTTTATATAATGTCCAGCGACTTTACAAAATAATTGGGTCGCGACTCATTGACTGAACAAGGACATTTAATTGTTTATAGTCCTTGGTTTAAACACCAATGCATAATGTACTTGGTTCAATCATGGTTTAAAAGCTGGGTAGAACTGCAAAGAGAACAGAAGCTTTCTTGGCATGGTGCCATAAAGATAAAGATACTAGTTATAGATAACTATAAAGTTACTAGATATTTATTACTACCCACTGGCTTGTGTAGGACACCAAATAAAGGTTAGTACTGTAGTGTTATTGTCAATAAAGCCCACCGTTGGTCGTTTTTTTTTTTCTTTAAAAATTTTAAGTTGAAAATTAATTTAATTATTATTGTTCGGCCTATCTATGAATGGACACCTAATAGCCCTGGGCCCCAGTGCTTTGAACTGGCTGCACTGTCCATCATTAGTGTCCACAAAAAGGGAATAAGAATAATTTAGATAACCAATTTTTTTAATCGTATAGTTTGTGATTGTATTTCGGAATTTCTTAATGACAACACAATTGTACTGGAAATCCAGGGAGGTGAGGATCATATTTTCACTCTAATATTTTCACTCTAATATTTTAATTGTTTTTTTTTTATTCTGACTAATAGCATAATCAGAAATATACCAACCTATTATTAGCCTTCCTGTATTCCTGCAAAGCATTTGATTCGGTGTGGCGAAATTGTCTTCTTTCAATGGCTTGGCAAAAGGGTATATGTGGCAAAGTCAGAAATTTCGTGGATAAACTTGATAGCAATTGGTTTAAAATGTATTGTTAAATTTGGGGATACTATCTGATTTCTTTGTTCATGCTGTCGAGGGCGTTAAACTAAGGCTGTGTCTTGTTCCCTATTTTGTTTTGTAAAACGAACTTGCAAGGATGCTGAAAATGTACAATGTCGTTATATTTGGTTGGAAAGTAAGCTGCCTCTTTTGGGCGGATGATGTAATTTAATAGGGAATATTCCTGCTTTATATTGCGTGACAGGTTTAAATGAAATGGAAACTGAATTAAGCCAATGTAGTTGTACCTGGTAAATGTACTAATAAAACAAAGCATTGCAAGATGGGTAATCACTACATTACAGAGGCTGACAGTTATAAACATCTGGGTGTTAACATTTCAAGAAATAATTTAGAATGTACCCATGTAAATGATGTTGTGCGAAAGGGAAGTAGGCTAATTGGATATATCAAATCCAATATAAATGGCCAAGATAACTTTATTAGAGTATATTATGGAACTATACTTTGAAAAACTATTTCTTTACCATCTATCAATATTACGCATGTTAATTAATATTATTAATTAGATTGGCAAAATTGTTTTTATTTTTTGTGGAAAGGAGGCAAGGGTTTTATTAAAAGAAAAGTGCTGATTGCCAACATAGAACATGGAGGACTGAAAATGGTCGATATTAAATCTAGATTTAAAGCATTAAAAACTAAATGGATCAAACGCTATCGAAATAGTACTGCTTCCTGGAAATGTCTTTTAAACACATGTATTGCCACATATTGGGGAAGTTAATTTTAAAATTTAATTTAAAATAATAGATGTTTTCATAGAAGAATGTTTCACAATTCTGGTGATAAATATTTCTCTTCCTCTGCTCCAAAACTGTGGAATAATCTTCCTATTTCCATCCGAAATGCTTGTAGTACTGAAGTCTTCAAAAAACTCTTAAAACCTCATTTATTCCTAATAATCCTCTTCCTACAATAAACCTTTTCTAAGCGCCTTGTATCCTTTGGCAAAAGGCGCTATATAAATTTCTATATTATTATAATTCTATATTAAAGACGTGTTTGTATCTTACTTTGATTTTATTAAACCTTACAAGGATTATGTTATCTCACAAGGTATTTGGAATAATTTTTAACATTAAACAGTAAACCCTGCCTTTATGTTTCACTGCTTAACAGGGGGGGTGGAATTGGTAAGTGATCTCTTTAATGATAATGGGGATTTTTTTTTACCTTTGACATTTGGCTTGCCAGAGGCATACAAAAGAATTGGTTTTTAAAATGGAGAAGTGTGATTGGTGCAATTCCACCCACCTGGAGGAAGACATTGACTCAGGGTTTTAATAGATAGGATTGTAAAGGGAAGGGTCTTCAAATGTTTGAGGAGGAAAGAATGACAACAAAAGCAATTTATCAAATATTAATTCGTAGATTTATTGAACCACCTACCGCCCAATTAAAATATTGTACCGAATATGAAAATATGGACAAGCTTTAAAATTTGGTGGAATGAGGCAATGTAACAAACAATCGTATTAGATTACAAATCAATTATTTTTGGAATTGATTTTCTTAAACCTGACTTGCTGTTAAAAATGACTTTTGGGAGCCGAATCGGAAGTTTTTAGTTAGCTTTTAATATTTCAAAATGTTGCTTAAATTTAATTTTCAAGTGGAAAAATATTGCCATGGAAAGAAATAATATGTATGAGTTCACAGTTAAATGAAGTAAAATAGTTGATTTTATCTGAATTGTCCAGGGGTTTATTTATTTGTATCAACATAAAAAAAATAAAAGGAATTTGTAAAATTTAGATTCAAAAGAAGGTTGTAAATTTATGTGAATGTTTATGTGTAGGTCGAATAATGATGTTTGTTCATTATTTTAAAGGTACAGTGGAGTGGGTCGGTGCGAGGAAGGGTTGCACTGCGTCATGAATCGGTTGTTTTTTGGGTAGGTCCTCTTTGTCCGGGCTTGCGTTTGGTTCTTATTATGTTTAATGTGAAGGATTGGTGGTGGGTTTGGATTGTGAGTATTTGCCACAGGAGTGATTGTTCTGTGTTCCGTTGTAGTTTCCTGGGGCATTGCATCAATCCACCAAGTTAAAAACGTTTTCTTATGTTTAAAAGAAGGTCGTAAACTTCTGGGGATTGTTTTCTTTAGTATCCAAAGTGTACCAAAAAAAAAAAAAAAAAAAAAAAAAAGGTGAAAGAAAGGAAAGAAAAAAATTAATTTTATTCATTTATTTATTTATTTATTTTTTTTTATAATTTTTTTTTTGTTTTGTTTTGTTTTGTTTTGTTTTGTTTTTTTTTTGGTCCTTTTTTGTTATGTGCATTTGTGTGTCCTTGAGCAAGTGACTTCTTTTGTCTTTGGAAATAAAAAAAAGAAAAGAATTTTGTAAAGAAAAACAAATTTGCATGTGCAATATCATAATAGTGATAGTTATTATAAAAACTAAAAAAAAAAATTCAAATGAGTCAATACTTAAAGCACCAAGAAACACACTATTACTTGCTGTACTAGGTGATCTGGGCTGAGAAACAATTCTTCATAACAAAAGACAATTCGAATATTTTGGAAGATTAATCAATAGTCACACTGCTGGCATAGACTGCTACAAAATGCATTTTTGCCATGCATGATAATGATACTAATAACTCTGAATTTGATCATTTTCATTTCAGCTAGTATTTCTCGTGATACAATGTGGTTTACTTTATTCAACTGCATGCATCATGAAATATATAATAATGACTGGTTAAATAATACTAAATCATCCTTATGTGAATATAGAAAATAAAAGAAGGTATCTAAACTAGACGGATTACCTCTTAATAATAAAAAAGGACAACAAAAATCTATGGTGCCCAGCTTAAATTCATACTTAAGCTTGAAAGTAGAATAAGCAAATAAAATAAGAGTAATCCTGGTATTTGTCTTTTATCAGACACTTTTACTAAATAATAAACAAAGAATTCCGATCAATATAACTGTATAACCTCAAAATCAATCTTTGTAATTCATTGTTATTTCATAATATTAAATATATTTCGGTCAAATGATACTGCGGTTATTTGTGGAGATTGTACCATGTGATGCCAAGCTATGTGACTTTGCGAGGCATATGTTTACAAAGTTAGGGGAAATATCAAGCATTAGGTCTGGCCAAAGTCAATGTTAAGTGTTAAGTGATTGATTGTTTATCCTGATCCTGTTCAGTTTTCAGTACAGTATTCTAAATGTTGTATTTATTTTGTTTATTCTGTATATCCAATTGTTTATTTAATCTCGTTGCCTAATTATCTATCAGACTATTACTAAGATATTTATTGACGGCTACACTACACATTAACAGATACTACTCCATCTAATGTAACGTACTGCTTCTTAAATATTTAAATAATGTTTAAACCATTGAAGAGGTAAACCACGAATACCATAAGGCTAATTTAGACAAAAGGATGCTATGATTAATTGTATCGAATGCTTTAACTAAATCGATAAAAAATACCAATCGTAATATTTCCCTCATCTATGTATTTAACTAATTGATTAGCTAAATTAACTAAACAAAGCTTTGTACTATAATCTTTGGCGAAAATCATTGGTATTTATAGAGTATACTATTCTTTTCAATAAAATATAACAATCGATTATTCACAATCCTTTTAAAGATTTTACTTAAAAGAGAAAAATCTGAAATCGGACGATAATTACCAAAAACATCATTGACACTCTTTTTAAAAATATGAGTCACTTGGCACAGCTTAAGATTTGGGAAAACACCAGTAACAAAACACAAATTAATAATATAAGTGAGTGGTAACAGATAACAGAGGATGAATATTTAAGTAATCTTGCAGATAATTGGTCATGACCAGTCGCTTTCTTGTTATCTATATTTCTTAATAATTCTTCAATCTCAATATTTATTACAGTTTTCCAGAAAAAAATGAACTGCTAACAGGATTTTTCAAATAATCATTATAACTGTAATTGGACAATGTATATTATTTTGCTAAATACAAAATAATCATTAAATGCATTAAATTTTTGTTCAGTAGAAGTGTATTCAGTAGTGACCTCATTTATTGAAGCTCTAAGTTTATCTGGGTTAATTGTCTTAGCATTATATGTGCCATCTTAAGTATACCATTTATAATACCCCAAGTTTTAATCTTTATAAACACGTCACTATAATAATTTTGCTTAGCCCTTTTAAGAATTACCAGTAAGTGTATTTCTGTAGTTTTAACAGACATATCTGGGCTAAAATTTGATTTTACAAACTTCATAATTTATGTTTTTTGTTAATACTTTGTTTAATGGCATCCAAGGCTTCTTATTCTTTATCTTATTTTTTGATGGCGTACAGGTTACAATCGGTGCATTATTATCACAAACATGAGAAAATATAGAATAAAAATAATTATATGCTATATTTACATTATTAGAATTATAGACATCGTTCCAGTCAACTTCAGCAATGTTATTACAAAAATGTTATACGTTATAATATCTATAGTCTGTTTTTGATAAGATGTACATTTATACTTAATAGACTCTTACACATTTTCAAATAAGGCAAAAACAGGAGTATGGTAGGAAACATCAGTAACAATACTAACATGTATAGGAAAACGATGCATATTTGTATAAATGTGATCAATAATAGTACTAGAGGAGCGGGTTACCCTGGTTGGAGAAGTAACCAACTGATGCATGTATAAACATTCCATAGTTGTAATAAAATTATTGGATCGAATTTCTAAGTTGCGAACATCAATATTAAAGTCTCCTAGTAAAACACATTCTAATCCATCTATTTTAATTTTTTTTCTAATGTGTGGATAATACTGTCCTGGAATTCTGTTACATTAGCATTTGGTTTACGATAAATAATTTTAACCATGATTGTTACACTTTTGTTAACCTCTACTTTCAACCCGATTGACTCTGCGTGTATATCAACATTAATAACTCTATTTTAATAATGAATAAATATAAGCTCCCACACCTCCACCTCGAGAGCCTTCAAGGCATAATTCATTAACTTGGCTCTGCCATTTCCTTTTTTCAATAAGGTCGGCGCGACACAACAACAACAACAATAGCAGCAGCAACAACAACAACAATAACGACAAAAGCAACAAAAACAACAATAACAACAAAAGCAATAACAACAACAACAATAATAATAATAATAATAATAATAATAATAATAATAATAATTATATTAATAATGGTAATACTAATAATAATAATAATAATAATAATAATAATAATAATAATATTAATAATAATAAAACACTGCGAAAATGTGATTTTTGTCTACTTAATAAAAAATACCACATTAATGTTGCACGGAAACTGTTGCACACGTGACCAGTAGATTACTGTTAGTCTTAATAGGGCCTACATTGCACATGAATAAAATTTAGTATTTCAGTTGAAACACTAGAGTAGTAGGTGCTACCCAAGGAACTCGATGGTGAAGCACAAAATTATTAGCTGCGAGTAGGCTACACAGCTTTGGTTTTGATTATAATGAAACATTAAATTGCAAAACAAAACAAAGTGTTTATAATAGGCACACAAATCAAACCAAAACTCTCACACAACCGCCCTCTCTCCGCAGAGATTAGTTTATAGTACATAGGCTAGGCACGAGCAATGACCAGGAAAAAGATCAATATTATCTACGATGAAAAGATAAATATTAAATTGTCATTTATGAGGGCTTTTAAGTCATCATTGGAAATTCAAAACCAAAACCTTTCGGCACGTCTATTATATATATATGGATGGAATTTAGGTACAAACGACTGTCTAAACCTCTTGGTTTTCGATATAGGTGGAGTTAATCTGATACCTGAGTAACAATGGACAAAATGGGAGTACAGTGGATGTGTATTATCATTCATTATGTCTTTAACTTTCTCAATAATTTTCTCATTTTCAGAGAGCGGGGGTGGGGGGCATATCAATCGCCAAATACCAATGCCATGGCTCGTCTTATTTTATGTTGGTGGTACAAGTCTTCCCATATAAATATAAACCCTTGCAATGGACGTTTCCGCTAAGCCCAGCCCCTTGGATATTGTTGCTATGGTTTGTGGGACAATCTCTGCTTGTCAGGCACCAACGTATTCTTGTCCCTGTTCTGATTGCAATGCAGAGTGTGTATGTGTACTCACTCGCTATTTTGAGGCTTAGTATACCGTAAATGTTGATTTTTAATTTTGTTATATTCTACTTTTTCGAATGTGCATAAATATTAATTTTATGTTTTTCTTATGGCGATTGCATTTTATGTATTTAAATGACGAAATGTTGTTTTTGGATGTGACAACTGTACATAAATATATTTAATAATTTTTATATTTTAAATGTTTATCTTTTCAATTTTTATTTATTTATTTTTGCTGGAATAATTATTATCTTTGTTTTACTTGCTTGCTTGCTTACTTTTATTTTATTTTTGTTTCTTTTTTTGTTTTTTTGTGCTGCTTTTTGATTACTTTTTCCTTTTCTTGTTTCCAATGAATGATTTTGTTTTGTATTGTTTTTGTTGGCAGGGGTTCAGTTAAGCACATCAATCGATGACAGTTTTCTAACTTCTGCGAGAGCTGCGTTTATAGCAAAATAGTGGCGTGGCGCTTTCCATGTCCGTTCCCATGTTACCTATCTTACGTATTTCCGTAGTTCAGGCCTATCACAGGCCCAACGTCATAGTAAATACACGTTTATAAAGAAATGCTTATGTCTTAATAATGTTATTATTCATTTTAACACTGTATAATAAGTGCCGAGTCATTTATACAATTTTTGAAGGCTCTGGGTGGCGCTTTAAATGGCTGTTCCCGTGTTACCTATCGTATCTCACGTATTCGTAGTTCGGTAAGGCCTATCATATTCCCTATATCATCGAAGATAAACGTTTATAAATAATTATATGTTTGTGCCTTAATTGTGCTATTATTCATTTGAACACTGTATACATTGTATTTAAAACCCTGCTTCTCAAATTGTTTCATTACGCACATGGTAATATATAATCTCGATTAAGCGCATCGGACTTATTCAAAAGCGACGCTTAGCTTTAAAAAAAAAAAACAGGTTTTGTGCGGCGCTTATTCGAGATCGGCGCTTATTTGAGCATTTACGGTACATTTTACAACCATAAAATAAGCCCTCTGACCAACTATTATTTAATTAATCATTATTATTAATAATAATAAATTATTAAAGTAGCGCAGCCAAAAAGATGTCAAGTGGAGTATTTGATATTAAAAATTACTGAGGAATGAAAATCGAAATCATATTCGCTATGGCGCAGCTCCACAACGCTCGAATTTTATATTTGTACTCAAATCTAAACATCTTATAATAACGATATAGCGCTCTCAGTGGTTTACGTGTAATAAATCAGTCCTCCAGTTCATCTAATACTGCAAATTGCTCAGCACAGTAAAATACAATAAACAATGAAGTCATTATACTAAAAGAAGTGAGTGGCTTTTCCAAATTAGGACACCAAGGGCCATTTACGTTAATCCAAGGCGCTCCGTCCCGACCCAATCATGTTCTATCCTTTTCTACTTGGTTTTCATTTTATCATCATCATCATCATCATCATCATCATCATCATCATCATTTAATCATTTAATCATTATATAACTGAATAATATTTTCTAATTGTATAGCGTCTGTAGAAGAAATAGATATGATTAGGCTAAGTTGCTATTGAAGCTTGCGTCAGAAATGTCCAATTTTGGTTAGCATACAATGCTCTGTTTAAATCCTGATAAAACTGAGGTACTGTTCATTCACCCCAAACATCTTAGAAATGTACCTATCATTCAAAACATCAACATTGGAAACATAATCATTCCATCTGATGAGGTTCGTAATATTGGGATGTATTTTACTCTTCAATGATAATGAATAGGCATATTAACAAGATAGGTAAAGCAGTATCTTTTCACATATGCAACATCAAAACCATTCGAAGGTTTTTCAACAGAAGAAACAACCATCAAGATTGTCCATGAATTAATTACATCTCGGCTAGAATATTGCAATATTACATTCCATGGTCTTCCTTAAAGGTATATCTAGTAACTTGCTGCTTCTCTTGAGTACGGCTGCACGTCTCGTGTCAGGAGTTTCTAGATTTGAGCATAATAACAGCTGCTCTTAGTTGCCTGCACTGGTTACCTGTTAAGACACGTCTAACATTTAAATTGTTGCTTTTCACATACACATCAATAAAAAACAAATCACCCTCATGCATATCCTACCTGATTACACTTCTCTCCACCACTTGTTCTTGAGCTCTTATCTACATCTAGACACAGGGTTCCCGGAACACCGCCCTCAGCGGCGTGTGTGAAGAACAACTCAAAGTTTAGAAGTGGAACGTGAAATTTGGATTTGATTTTGTAGTCAGATTTGCGCGAAAACTTCATCTACCCGTATTTCTTGACTGAGACTTCAGTGGGAGCTGTAATTTGTATGGCAAGGGGATGGTGCTACCCTTAATTCGTATTATGGAATTTACGCCCACAAACCTTGTAGTTATTAATATTTTTGCTATATTAGTATTTTAATTTATTTCTTTCGAAAGTGTACTTTCTATAACATATAACTGCACTGTCTAATTACGCCTAGTCTTACTAATAAATAGCCTCACCGTCCCCCGCTACGCAGTACATCAGTAGGTTATCCACTAGGCGCATTTATTCGCACGAATCGAAGGCATCGATTCGGTTCATGAGCTCCGATTGGTCGCGCACTTTCTTGCGCTAAGCAAAAAGTAGAAACAGTTCGAACTACCGATTTCGCTGAAGCGAACCCCCCCCCCCCAAAAAAAAATGTGAATAGCACGAGCATGAACAGACGCTTTCGACACTAGCGAATATATTCGCAAGTGGAAAACAGGTTTCAAGGTAAGAAACCAATGTGAATAGCACGAGCATGAACAGACGCTTTCGACACTAGCGAATATATTCGCAAGTGGAAAACAGGTTTCAAGGTAAGAAACCCATGATACACACAGGGTGACCGACCGCTGGTGCTTAGTACTACATTACTAGGCTAGGTCAGGTCCAGCTCTATAGGAATCTTTCCGATTCATAGTACTGCAAATACATTGCCACAATTATCATCATTTCTCGACAACCTACAGATATGAGGCCCATGTCTTTCAAATCATAGGTGTAGCAGGACTACACAAATCGATCATAAACATCACACGTATGTTGCGTCGCATATCATAATAATCGTCTCACTTTGTAATAACTGTCGCACTTTGTAATAACTGTCACACTTTATAATAAATTATGTCGCACTTGGATAGGCCGAATAACTGTCGCACTTTGTAATAAGGTCTGTCGCACTTTGTAATAACTGAGTTGTCGCACTTTGTAATAAAACGCGATCCATGTTATATTATATAGACTTTTTTATAACATCTTCACATCTTCTTCTGAGGGGATCTAATTAGAAGTTTTCCCCGGTTTCGTATTATATCATCTTTACGTCGATGGTATGGCTCAGCCCCACTAGACCTTAACCTGAATCTAGAGTTGGAATTGTAGGGTGTCGGGTTCAAATCCAGAAGGGACCCAATTTATTATTACTCGTATTTAAGATTATACCATTTTATGTCCGACGATGGGAATATGGCTCTAATTCTACTTGGACCCTAACTCAGTCGGTCAGAGCATCCAAAAAGTATGTAGGTTTCTGGTTGAAATACTGAGGGGGGCCAAATTTGATTTGTTTACTTTTTTTGCATTATATCGTCGTTACGCCGATTGGGATATGTTTCGAATCCCACTGGATCCCATCGGTTAGAACTTGTTCTTGTGCAACTTGTTATGGCACAAGAACACAATAGAGCCTTTACTATTTGCAAAAAAAATTCGTTTTATTCCCAATAAAAAAAGACAACATCATCACATCATGCACTGGACAACGCCACACATCGGCTATTGATCAGCCAAACCTCCACAAACATGAGTAACAACCATTAAAGCTCTAGGTATTTAACAGACGATCGGACATCACGTCCAATCACGTAGCTCGCTTATCAGTTACTGCTGATCAAACGTACATTATTTTCTCATTAATCCTCGAATAAGAGGCAGGGGCGGATTTAGAGGGGGGCTTAACAGGCTTTAGCCCCCCCCCCCTAAAATGTCATAGCCATTTCTTTTTAACTGCTTTTTGAAGGTCAAAATTAAAATATTGTTTAATGTTTTCTTCACACACATCATATTTATGGGCTAAACATTTTATAGTAGTTGTTTTTCAGTGACAAAATAAAAATAAAATACTATAATATAATTAAAACCCCACTTTTACAAGCGAATGGAAAGAATAACAATTACGCATGACTCATGAATTTTGTCTGTTCACTTTTCTAAGTGCGGTACGTATTTTCTGGACCAAAACCAAGTAAAAACGCAATTGTTTAAACATTTTGTAACCATCTCAGAAACCCACTAGATCGATTTTATGGGTGCAACGACTCTCAGAGGCTAAATTTATTGTGAAAACAATGTACTGAACGTTGTTGAAATTGGAAGCATGTATCCTTATTAGGCCATTATTTTTACAAACTCAAGAGTGCAATTTCTAATATAATAATATAAACGGTTTATTCTTTTTGTATATTTTTTATGACCCGTACGTATATACTAGTGTTTAATATTATCTACATACATAAGATTACTGCTTTTTCTAATTCAACGGATATGATGTCTACCTAAATCGATTAAGTGATAAGCCTACCAAAAGTTTACAATCTCCAGCTTTACGTTGACGCAGTCTCGCAATGACGCCATAATAATCAGTGGCAGATTCAAGTGGGGCCGAGCCGGCACTAATTTTTTCAAAATTATTTTTTTTTAATGGAAAAAAAAAACAAAGGAAAATTAGAATTAGAATTTAGGTCTGAGAGTGCCATTTCCGGCAATCTAGAGGTGCCATAATCATAAATTTTCTTACCTCAGCCCCAACCATGGTGGGGCTGAGGTGGTAGTCCAGCTACACTCTCCATCTGTAAAAGTCCCTCTCTGGGCCCAGCTCTATTTCAAATTACTGGATCCGCTACTGGATATTTTAAAAATTTCGTATGGAAATAAATGTTAATTGCATTGCTTAAAATCAATTAAAAGGTTATATGCGCCAGAGCTTTCGGGGCTTCGCCCCCTGGTCCCCAACCATTTCTTGGGCCTACGGCCCAAGGCTTTATTTTTTATCTCGTCCCCCCACTTTCAGCCAAGAATCGATGCCTTTGGGTCAGAGGCAGGTATTTAAACGTTTGTATGATACACTAAACATTTCCTGTCGAGAGTGTTGTTCCAGTTTAGTTTTTTCTTGATTGATTGTCGTCGGATACTACTTCTACATTTAAAACATATTTTAATGGGAATTCTTTTGTCGTCTGAGATTCTCCTTAACATTGTCAAATGTTATCTTTAGGGACAGTATTTTTATTATGGAACTGTTTTCACCCTCTTCATTATATTATGTTCCCCATGGCAACCCTTTCACCAGGATTTTTAAAGAATGGTGAAATTTCAGAAAATGTCCTAAAAATTTTAAGGGTGTTGCACAAAATTCTAAAAGGTGGATATACAAACAATTACTATTTTTGTACATAGCAAGTGGCACGCTAAGTCTGTTTATTGACCTTGCATTTGCATTAATATTTTTTTGAAGCGTGTTTCCAATATTTTAAGCATGGCGTATAATTTGCCTTTTTAATATTTTTATTTAAATTATGTGGTTTCTGTGAGAATCCTACGTGAAAAGATATTTTTATCTGCCATTAAAGATCCTAGTTAATCGTTTTTCATATTATTAATTTATTTACATATATTCTTGCTATAATAATGATTTACTATAAATATTGTTTAACATTTACGGAAATAAATGTTGTTTAATGAATGAATAATTATTCAAATCCACTTGCACTTGACAACAACAACTAGGCATCAGTTATTATTTTTAATGGTGT
>NW_022713610.1:16408-42186 GCF_011630105.1 Anneissia japonica
CATACATACATCTAATAGCTAAAGCGTTCAGCTACCCATCTGAACCCCATCTTATCGGACGGAGACACCTCCTCCCAAACCTAGCCTCCGCAGGCACTTGGAGGCACTTTACACATACCTATAGCCCCCCTAACCAAAACTTCTGGATCCGCCCCTGAGAGCAGCTCTCGAATATGGGCTTATTCGATGTGTAAATTAAACACTTTGAAAAACAGAAACAGGGTAATAAATACAATGTATACATACAGTGTTCGAATGGTTAATAACACAATTAAGACACAAGCATATATTTATAAACGTGTTAAGATGATGTAGGGTTTATGATAGGTCTACTGAACTACGAATACGTGAGATAGGTAACACATGGAAAGCGCCACACCAATATTTTTTTTTAATAAGCGACGCTCTCGAACAAGCGACGCACTGAAGCCTCCAAAAATTGTATAAATGGCGTGGCACTTAATATTCGAGGATTCAAGCTAGGCCTAGACTAAGTGCTCATGGCCACTAATAACTTTACACTTCAACGTATTTAAATAGCAAGACCAGTGTTAATATAATTATGTAAGCTAGTTGATGAGGGAGTAGTACTCCCACTCTTCCGGAGAAGTTTGCGATGTAATAAAATTTTAAAAATTAACGAGACATCAGAAATTGAATTTTGCGAAACTGAAGAACTAACAGGCTTTATTAAATCTCAAAATTTACAATTAATGGTAAATACACATTTACTTACTATTGAGAACGCTGCAAATTCGACGAAATTGATGTGGTTGTACCTAGCCTACAATACCGCCGATCTAACTGTAAAGCCTGTTACTCACTGCGTGCGACGGCGACGCAACGGCAACGCGACGAAGAACGCACGCGAAGACGCGGACCCAACGGATCGTTTTTTTAATGAGCATCCGTTCAGATTGCCACTGACAATCAGCAGACGGCGTTGCGTCGTCTATCGCTCGCCGGAAGCAAATATGGATTCGTCGTGCTACGGTAGTACGACCGTCCTGTACGCCGCAGTGAGTGTCCGGCTTTAGCGTTGCAGTTGCGTTCAAGCCAAGTAAGTGAAGCGATGCTAAACAAAGCCAAGCTCCTAGGAATCGACCGTGAATCTAAACAGATTAGAACAAGAAAACGTGGAAGCATAAGGCTAAGAAAAATTAGGTTTAAACCACTTTTGCTATATATCCTTTTCGGAAACGCTCAATCTCTAAACAATAAACTTGATGAACTTGCAGTTTCTGTTCAACACTTGAATGAGTATAGAGACAGTTGTTTGCTAGGTTTTTCAGAAACATGGTTTAGTGAACTGAACACTCCTTCGGATGTGGCTTTACACGGCTTTCACTGTGAACGACTTGATAGAATTACACGTACAGGAAAACCGAAAGGCGGAGGAGTCTGCATATATGTTAATGAACGATGGTGCCGCAATGTATCGATGAAAGTCAAGTTCTGCTCGGAAAATCTAGAACTTATTAGCGTAGCCCTTCGACCCTTCTATCAAGGGAATTTAGTCAGATAATAATCACCATGGTATATGTTAACGCTGGAGCTGATGTTAAGATAGCCACTGCTAAGATAGTCAAGATTTATCATCACCTTCAAAATATATCTCCTAATGCGGCGTCAATAATTCTTGGTGACTTTTAACAAATGTAAGTTAAATCACGTCCTACCAAATTTATATCAACATGTTAATATTCCAACTAGGAAGGAAAAAACAATCGACCTCTGCTACTGTAAATTTAAGACGCGTACAAAGCCGAGAAGAAACCAGGTATTGGATCATCTGACCACAATAATGGTGCAACTTTTGCCTAAGTACATTCAGATGTCTAAGCGCGAAAAACCTGTGGTTAAATCTGTCAACAAATGGAGTAAGGAAGCTGAGGAAAAACTGAGGCACTGCTTTGATAATACAAATTGGGATATTTTTCTAGATAACGCGACTTCAAAAGATACCGCGACGGAATGCGTAACAGAGTACATTAAGTTTTGTGAGAGCAGCATTATACCAGAAGTGAAATTAAAAGTGTATGCAAATAACAAACTGTGGATAACAAAGGAATTGCGTGATCTCATAATTAGTAAACAGGAAGCCTTTAAAAATAATGACTCTAAGCGTCTTAATGAAATTAATTTTTTTTTCTCTCTTTCGTAGGGCAACCCACTTTTATTCATTCTTCTTTTTCAATGTCATTTTCATTTATTTGTACATAGTTTTTTTTTTTTTAATAATCATGTATAAAAATAAAAGTATAGGTGAAACCGTGTTTGATATATCAAGAAATAAAATTATATAAAATCTCATTGTTATGTTGTTATTTTTTTATTTTTTTACTGAAATTAAATTGTCTATAATGAAGAAAACAAAGGAATTAAAAGCAAAATATGGGCAGAAAATAGAAGAGAGTTTAAAACAAAATGCTAAATCAACATGGAAAGGCTTAAACTCAATAACAGGAATCGGAAAGAAAGCAACTAATTTAGACTTGAACCTGGATTTAAATGATATGAACACATTTTTTATTCGTTTTAATTCAAATTGTTTATTGATGACAAGGATAATATTATACAAGATATTAAACACAAATTAGACACCTTCAATTTAGAATTAGATGTTAATGCAGTCAGAAATTGTCTTTGAGTGTGAAACCTGGTAAAGCTGCAGGACCAGATGGAATATCTGCGAAGCTTATCAAAATGTGTTCAAGTGAATTAGGTAATTGTCTTTCATAAATTATTTAACTGGTCACTTTGTTCACATACTATTCCTGTGCTATGGAAGACGTCTTCCATAACACCTCTTCCAAAGAAACTTAAACCAAGTATTACCAAAATCTATAGGCCTATGCTTTGACATCGATCATTATGATCACTATCGATCATTATTGTTAAACATATTTTGTTAAATGAATGTAACGCACTACTTGATGCGTGTCACTTTGCGTATAGAAGTAATAAAGGGGTTAGTGATGCAGTTTTAACTCTTCTTCACAATATTCACTCTAATCTTGAAAACCACACACCTATGTTCGCTCTATGTTCTTTTACTTTTCTTCTGCTTTCAGCACTATCCAACCACACATTCTGCTTCAGAAACTTCGTGGCATGAATATAAATTCACACATAATTTTGTGGTGATTTTTTATCCAACAGGTACAGGTGGTTAGGATATGTAAACACTCTTCTAATACTCTTTTCAGTAACTTTGGCATTCCTCAAAGCTGCGTCCTCTCCCCTGTTCTCTTCTCTCTGTACACAAATGATTTTAAAACTATAGCAAATAATGTTAGTCTAATTAAATATGCCGATACCGTTATTACAGGTCTAATACATAATAACAACTAAAATGAATATAGAGATACACTTAAAATGTTTGAATGATGGTGTAAAGAACATTTTCTTATCTTAAATGCGGATAAGACCAAAGAAATGATCTTTGATTTTAGGAAGAAAAAAAGTAATACAGATAATATTGTATTAAATGACAAAGAAATATAAACTGTAAAAGATCATAAATATCTCGGAACAATCGTAGACTGTGAATTAAAAGATTGTTAAAAATTCTAACCAACGACTGTACATTCTCAGGAAACTGAACTCTTTCGACGTTACTAAGGATATACTTTATTTATTCTACCAAAGTACTATTCTAAGTGTTCTGTCATTTAATTGTGTGGTCTGGTACAATAGAGTGTAATTAATAAAAATAAACTTGAACGAATAATGACAATAGCATGTAAAGTAATAGGTAGAAATGTAAGAGACTTTAATGAAGTAAGCAGACGTGATGTGTTTAGCCAAATTAAGAAAATAATGGAAGATATATCTCACTTATTAAATGACAAATATGTACTTAATAAATCAGGTAGACTTCGTCCTTTAGAATGTAAAACAACTCAATGTAGAAAATCATTTGTCCACAATTCAATTCATTTATCTAACTCATCATTTCAAAGATAAATTAAGTTTTTATTTCGGTTTGGATATTCCATGTATTTTAGCAGTATCAGTTTTAATATATTTGTAACATTGTGTAATTAAGAATCAAGGAAACCTAATTTCATGTTCGCCTATGTTTGTGGTCATGGCAATAAAGAATTATCTTATCTTATCTTACTTTTCCCTTTTCCTTCGTTCTAATCTCACAAGTTTCTAGATATCCGCAATCACATTATCCACTCCTTTAATATGTTTTATTTCTAGGTATACCTTTTCAGAATCAGACTCCACATGAGTAACCTTGGTTTTCGTTTTTTTAAGGGGGTTACGACGAACCGCCCAAAAACTGGAGAAGGTCTGGATAAAAAAAAAATATTCGCAGCTTTATTTACAATGTTCTCCACGGTATCGGAGATCATACAAGCCAAAGGTCTACTTTCAACTGAAACGAACCTCCCACAAATTAGGTCACACTACGCGCCTGATTACCATTATATTAAAATAGGAGCTCAAATGGAATTCCATAAATAAACTTTTACATCAGTCCCCACCTTTACAACACCCCAGTGACGTACAGAGGCTGGGGTAACCGGGCAAGTGCCCCTGGGCCCGGGCCGAGCCGGCACCAAAGATAAATACGTAAAAATATAATAGAATAAATAAATAAAAATTATTAAACGTGCATACATTCAGACAGTATCATTCATGTGTTTTTCCCATGAGAATTGTGAATAAAGCTGACGGGTTATGGATGAAAGCTGGTTATCAATCGTTTCTAATTCTTTTTTTAATGAATATTTTCATGACTTCTACTACTGTGTTTATGTTTACAATGTATCAAATATTAAATTCTTTGCGTAAATAATTAATAATTATAAAAGTCTTGGACCCTGGACATCGTCATACATGCACATTAGAAAATACGAATATACCTGGTAGAGATTCAATTGTCAAATAAATACTCTATTGATATATTAAACCAGTGGATTTAAGGGGAGGCCCGGCCCCCAACGCTTAATTTTTCAAAATATATCAAAAATTTAGAGGAAAAAAAAAGAAAATTCTAAGTTTAAGAGTGCCATAATCATGTATTTTCTTAAATCAGCCACAACCATGGTGGGGCTGAGGTAGATGGACCGGCCATCTCTGAAAGTCCTTCTCTGGGCCCCTCTATTTCAAATTCCTGGACCTGCCACTGTAAACTTTGATATTTGTGTTATGCATCATTTGAGCACTTTGAATAAAAAAGAATAGCTTTTACATTTCATGTTTCTATAAGCCTACATCAATTTTCATGACCTGGTGAAGGCACTCTGTAATAGATTAAATTTGTC
Source organism: Anneissia japonica (assembly GCF_011630105.1). Lineage (NCBI taxonomy): Eukaryota > Metazoa > Echinodermata > Crinoidea > Comatulida > Comatulidae > Anneissia > Anneissia japonica. Next base: position 21,691 of record NW_022713610.1, read on the forward strand.
CTCTAATCCGTAAAAAGGCGTAGATTCCAAAAGGGGGCTTGGGGGCACTGGATGCCCTCTATCTTGCTTGGCCCCCAGACCCCCAACCAATAGGCCCGAGCAACGAAGGTGTCCCGGTGCTCGCGGCCTCTCTCGGCGGCCCTGCAAAAACCTACACCCTGTAATGAGAAAAATGCTCGTTGCCCGTTGACATTTTTCTAATACGTTTTAAGTCTCATGAAAGAGTAATACCAAGGTAATACATACATATATAAGTTTTTTTTTTCAACGGATGAAAAATATGGTTGTTAAGAGACCAGGTGGGTTAATTATTAAAATGACATTTACCGATGAGAGAACAGAATGTTTTAGCAGGGTTGAAACCGGGGAACAGTAAAATGTCACTGTTTCCTGGTTGAAACGTAGTCCATGTTCAGCGATTTATTGGCATAATCATTTAGCACTTGAAGTCTGGTTTACTTTACATTTACTTTACATTTATGTCGCCATAATAACATAATTAATCATAAACATAATAAATTTGCCAATGAAAAAAGTAAAGCATAAGAATGGAAAATATGAAAATTAAAGTCAAACAAATGTGTTAAGAACAAAATAATAGTTATTGAAATTATGGTTTGGATCAGGTCTAGAAGCGCCAACTTGTCTCAACTTGACCCATTTAAAAAGAAAAAAAAACAAATAAAAAAAGAAATATAGAAAAAATATGAATAAATTAATCAATTAGATATACACTATAATACACATGAACAAATCAAGGCCTATAATAGCACAAACCATAATAATACGTGGTCACTGGTCAGAATAATTTAAAAGATAAATTTTTTCATACGATTTCTAAAAGTTTATTTCTATAATGTATTAGTTGATCATCCATTTCATTCCATAATTTAGGGGCAGTTACAGTAATAAAAGATTTGTTTTAGTTAGTCTTGAAAAGTCTTTTATAAGGTTTTCGTTCTAGGTGAATTCGTGATATTTGGTAATATATTAGAAATTGATGAAGGTAATAGTCCGTTGACATACTTAAACATAAAAAAAGAAATTTGGATTTTGTGAAGATCATAAATATTAAGAATATTTAATTTCTAAAAGGGGGATAAGGATGTAATACGAATAACACGTGTATGTAACTTACGTAAGTGCTCATGGCCACTAATAACTTTACACTTCAACGTATTTAAATAGCAAGACCAGTGTTAATATAATTATGTAAGCTAGTTGATGGGGGAGTAGTACTCTCACTCTTCCGGAGAAGTTTGCGATTTAATGAAATTTTAAACATTAACGAGACACCAGAAATTGAATTTTGCGCAACTGAAGAACTAACAGGCTTTGTAAATCTCAAGGTTTACAATTAATGGCATATACACATCTCTTTTGATGTAATCTAACCTTAATGAAGTTTTATAGAAACATGTGAATTTGTTGTCTTGCTGCAATTTTGCTTGTATTTGACGAATTTGATGTGGTTGTACCTGGCCTACAATACCGCCGATCTAACTGTAAAGCCGTTTACTCACTGCGTGCGACGGCGACGCGACGGCAACGCGACGAAGAATGCAAGCGAAGACGCGGACCCAACGGATCGTCTTTTTATTGAGGATCCGTTCAGATTGCCACTGACAATCAGCAGACGGCGTTGCGTCGTCTATCGCTCGCCGGAAGCAAATGTGGATTCGTCGTGCGACGCAGTGAGTGTCCGGCTTTAGCGTTGCGTTTGCGTTCAAGCCAAGTAAGTGAAGCGACACTAAACAAAGCCAAGCTCCCAGGAATCGACCGTGAAACTAAACAGATTAGAACAAGAATATGTGGAAGCAGAGGCGGGGTACGTATAAGGCTAAGAAAAAAATAAGTTTAAACCACCTTTGCTATATATCCTTTTCGGAAACGCTCAATCTCTAAACAATAAACTTTATGAACATTCTGTTCAACACTTGAATGAGTATAGAGACAGTTGTTTGCTAGGTTTTTTAGAAACATGGTTTAGTGAACTGAACACCCCTTCGGATGTGGCTTTAGACGGCTTTCACTGTGAACGACTTGATAGAATTACACGTACAGGAAAACCGAAAGGCGGAGGAGTCTGCATATATGTTAATGAACGATGGTGCCGCAATGTATCGGTGAAAGTCAAGTTCTGCTCAGAAAATCTATAACTTATTAGCGTAGCCATTCGATCCTTCTATCAAGGAACCTTTCAATAAATAGATCGAAGGAAGTGCAAGGATTACAGTTATACATTGTCAGACCAGTCTTCATTTGTTAATTCATGACATAAAGCATTAATATCGTTTATAAAATAAGAAAGTCTATCAGAATTTAAGTAACATTCTAATTTATAGTCAATTATTTGAAAGAAGGGAAGATGGTCTGATACATCAGTTATAAGTACACCAGATTTTGTCACGGTATTAATTTGATTTGTATAGAAATGGTATATTAGGGTTGCACTGCTGGTTGTAATCCGAGTTGGTTTTAATATGGTAGGAAAAATGAATTGGAAATAATTATGTTAAACTAATTATTGTTTGGGTTGTGATTATTTAATTTCATTATATCTTCATTAAAATCGCCCATTATGTTACAATCTTTGTTTAAATAATTTAATATAATTAACAGTTCATCCATTGTTATTAAAAATAATCCTATATCTGAATCTGGTGGTTTAAATATAATGCCAATTATTTTATTTTATTTATTTATTTTTTTATTTTTTATTTTTGTTGTTTATGAGAAAAAATTTCGATAAAATGGGAATTATCGCATATTTTTAGGCCATGTTAAATCGTCTCGTAGTTTTATATATAGATTGTTTCGAACAAATAGCCCAACACCACCACCTTCTCTGTTATCATGTCCACTGTTATCATAATAGAAGTTAAAGTTATCAAGGGATGGTTTGCTCTCACTAAGCCATGTTTCAGACAAGCAAATAACTGAAAATGAAAAAAATTAAAAATGTATTAAATGTTCGAGTTTGTCTGTTTTGTTGGTGACACTTCTAATATTTATATGTAAGAGATATAAGCTAATATTGATATTTAAATTTTAACTTTAGAATTAATATCAATAATATCAACATAGCTACACTCATTAAGAGTGTTAGCTCTGCAAGTTAAGTGATTAGCTAGTAGATCATCATGTTCATCAAAGTTATCATCATCATAAATAAGTGGATAAAAAACAAGTTCAGGCATGTTACTGTCATTTAGTGGGCCATCGTGGTGTTCATCAATGTCCATATCATATGGTACATTATTTAAAATATTTTGATCAGACATTATTAAAAATTAACAAGGTATAGTACTAACAAAAAAAGTTACACACATGCTATATAGGTACAGAACATAAAAATAAATAAATAAAAAAGTAGATATACTAGTATATATACTATAGATATACTGTATACACTATATATATGTATATATATACAGGGGTTTATTTATGAATTTGAGTAGCAGGAGAAATTTGAAAGTAACAGGAGAGTAAATCCAGGGTTTTAGAGTTTTTTAAGCCCATTTGATGGCATTTCTTTACATCACTGTATTTTTTTTAACAGTTTTCAGAATCAACTAGCTGTTAAAAAAATTGATATTTTTACATATTCCTCATAGATAAATTTTTGGTGAATGATTGTGCTTTTTTTTTTCTGCTTTGCTTTTTATGTTAAACCTTGTTTGTTTCTGTCCTAGTACTAGTTGGAGAGTCTTTGTACAGTGAATTTGTTTGCTTTTTGACAATCTGCCAGAATAGTGATAGGTTTTTTTTGTGTTGCTTGTTACAATCTGGAAAATAAATAAATGAAACGAAATGAAAAGAATACTGTACAACACCATACGGTATAAGGACTGTCTCTTATACACATCTAGATGTGTATAAGAGACAGGAAGCACAAAGTTTCACAAGAATATGTAATATATTTGTAGAAAGTCATAGACCCCAGCCCTAGCTGAGCTACTGTTTTGAATTTTAACCTAAATCTTTTGTCTAATTTTATCGTGTTGTAGGCCACCTGGTCATCACGCTGAAGTGGACGACGCATGTGGTTTTTGTTTCTTCAACCCTGTTGCTATCTGTCTCTTATACACATCTAGATGTGTATAAGAGACAGGTCGTATGACGCAGCCCAAACTGCACTGGACAAATGGGCTGGTACAAGTGTTTTCCATTCCAACAGATTGTACTTTAATTTACTCCACTCTACCACCATTTCCTGCTTCTTATCTTCATTCTACAAACAAGAATATACAATGTCATTTAAAAAGGTAAGTCAGTACATAGATTTATTAATTACAGTCAGCACATTATTTACTATAGATTAAAAAATAAATCATATATTTATACTGTACTCTAATTAGTAATATTACCTGAGGAAAGAGGAAGTCAGATATGCTTTTCATCGCAGCTACACCATAATCATTAAATGCAGCATTACCTCTTCCTGGAACAAGAGTAGGTTTGAATATCCCAAAATTTGATATTACTGGTAGGGCTGCACCCAAGCGGCTATCAATATTTGTGTTGAGCGCCTCAACATATTTGGCCAGGAGGTCTTTTAGCTGGTCCAACTGTTCCGCACTGCACTCAAGCTGGAGGATGGACAGACGTCCAGTTGGTTTTAAATCATCCATCAGAGTGGTCAGTGGCTCCTCAGATATTACAATTTGCCTCAGGCTGTCCTGAACATAATGTACAGTGGGTGAAATAAGCGAGAAATTAATATCACCCCTTTGAAACACTCTGCTTAATTCTGCCAATTTTGGCAAGACTGCATGAAGAATGTAGATGGTCCCAATGAATTTGATCTTCTTCATTTTCTTTAACAAGCCAAATGATGTTGGATCTGCTTGTAACTCTCTTAAGGTTTGGAGAAAAGCTAATATTTCCTCGTATACCGCTGTTACTGCATTATCAAATGACAGCCATCTTGTCTTGCATGCTTTCTTTAGCTTTTTGCATATGATGGTCTTATTGGACTCACTAAGGACAATGTTCTTGATGCTTTGTTGGCATTTTAGGTAAGCTGCCATCTTCTTAGGTGAGTATTCAAACAGTTTCCACAATTGGGTAACAATTAGTTGTACCTCATCAATATATTTTAGAGCCACATTTGAGTCTGTGCAAGCAAGAGCTTGCCTATGGCAGATGCAGTGAACAGTAATAATGGATGGATTTACTGCTTTTAATTTGGCAGCCAGTCCATTGTTTTTGCCAACCATAACAGCAGCACCATCAGTTACCAAGCCTTTTAGTTTACCAAGAGGCAACTGGAATTCTTCGATGTTCTTAATTAGAACATTGTATATCGTTTCAGCATTAGCTGATGTACAGTAGACTCCTTCAACAAATCATCAATAAATAAAAATTTGGTTTCAACTTGAGATGTTTCAAAATTGAAGTACTGGATAAATGTTATCATTTGTTCCATGACAGCTATATCTGTTAAGTCATCAATTAAAAGCCCAAAGAAGTTTGTATTTTTAACTTTTTCAATGATTTGGTTTTGAATAGTTTCGCCTAGAGTCACAATCATTTCACGGATTGATGTAGATGACCTGTGGTGGAAATACTTGATGTCATGAGCACCTAACTTCTCAACCAGTTGAAGTAGACACCCTGCTTTGGAATTCCCAATCCGTTCTTTAGCCAAGAAATAAAATGCTGTAAAAGCTTTATGCAAGACTTCTACTTTGACCTGCAAAATAGATAAACATTTGAGCTGATTGATAAATGTTTAATTAATGCTTAAGTTAATCAAATTATGATATAATCTGAATTGGAATGATTGAATGGTTTGTATTAATTTTATGACATGAATAAATTCAAATCATAATCAAGCTTGGATTGTAAAAACAGTTAGAAGTGTCTAAATTATGGAATATTATATTTTAAAAATTTACCTTTCTAAATTTCTATATTAAATTACATTATTAATATTTATAGCTATAATTAGATATAAATATTTACTAATATTTTATTTGTAAATACCTGTTCCTTTTTATCCAATTCTTTCTGAAAAAATGACACCCGATTCAACAATTCAGTTTCAACAGAATCATTGTGCTTTTTACTGCAAGTATGATCTGAGCATGTGCTGTTTTTGAAACGGGTTGATGGAGTAGTGGAGAATGTTTCCCTCTTATTCTGCTCATTTCTGGCATGGTGTTTCTTGCATATCAAACAATACATTCCAACACCTTCTACATAAACTAACCACCATTGTTTTGTCTTTTCACAGTATCCATGATTTTTGTCAAATATCCACCGATGTTGAAACCTACGTGTTATGAAATAAATACAGACCAACCTACATAATATTATAGTATTATTTAATAATTCTTTAAAATATAGTATGCACATGATTGGAATACTTATATTACTGTATATTAGTGATATATTTTTATATCTTAATTGTTATATTTTGTTCAAACACATTGACAAAAAATACATCGTCTACCCTATAAAACTGAAATGTACCTGTCTTTTCTTTTGCTTTGAGACTCTTGGTCTTTTTTAGACAAAGCTGTACAGCCTGCCTTTGTGCACACCAGGTATTGGTGTATTTTCATGCCAGGAAATATTTCCTGTATGGCACTGTGCTCATTGGGATCAGACCTTGAAGAACTCGCGTCTTCGTATTCTTCTTCACTCGCATTGGAATCGGTTTCAGGCATCTCCGTGTCTGATTCATCAACGATGGGATTAGAAATTTCATTTTCGGTATCTAAATTTTGAAAACATAACTAAATATAATTAAAAGCTGGAGAAAATCTCGAATCCCAACTCTAGGGCCGCCTAGCCTAGGTCTAGTCTCAGAATTTCGAGTTTTCTAAGAAATACGAAAATTGTTTGGGAAAGTGAAGGCTAGGGCTACGAAACATTAAAAAAAAGAAAGAAAATAAATAAATGATACTGTACCTTGTTTTGCACGCTTGGCTGCTGAACTAGGCCTAGGTTGGAAAAACCTCAAAATGGAAGAAGGTGGTGGGCGATCTGCCATGATGAATTAATAATAAATATTCGCGCGAGTATTACGCGATCGCGACTCAAAACAAACTCATTCGCACTACCCTGAAAACATCTAAGGAGAGCAAAAATAGTTCTAAAATTTACGCAGATATAAAGAAAAACAATGGATATCACACTGGAAAAAATACTGATTTTTTATAGGTGCAAGAAAATCACGTCTCATGTAATGTGAATTTAGACGATTTTGGCTTGTTTTGCGTCCGTTTTAATCATGGTACCATCTATGATACTCTGAAATTAAGTTCGTTCAGCTTGCCGCCTCCTCCGAGGGTAAACGAATTTGAGTCAGTGTTGTTTTCTTTTTTTTTTATTATTATTAATCATTTCCGAAATATTTATTTCATCACAAAGAGGGCTAGTAAAAGAATCAAACATTCTGATGATACTGTGATGTTAAAAACGGTTGAGCATTTAATAATTATCGTGTTTAACATAGAAAAATAAAAGGAAAATAAAAGGTTCGTAGTAAGTCATCACAAATTAATTTTCAAATTCTCCGTGGTGAGAAAAACCGGAAGCCCAATGTTTGGAAGGAAAGTTTGGGCGATGTATTGTATGTCGTCATCACCAGAGCACGTTGTGGAGGCAGGAAAAATTGCTCTTATCTTATTGGCTAACATGTGATTTGGAGGCGTGGCTTCACCCCGACGCGACTGCCGAACCTTGAACTTTAACATTATTTACGCCGCGAGTTCACGAAACATGGAGTCCGAAAGTTGGTAGAAATTTTAACGGACTTTCAACAGAAAAGAACATTGAAATGAGTGCATACTATTGTCTTATATTTTCAAATTAACTTCGTGTAGGTAAAAGAGGTTCTTTATAGGCCTGCTGCGCTATTATTTTTGGTGGTTTTTGTATTAATTTTTGTACACCATGATTTGAAGTAGCCGGCGAAAACATCGTAGTAGCCGATCGAATGCGCCGGCCGCCGGCTTCTAAATAAACCCCTGATGTAATATGCAGGTTGTCGGTTTTAAGTAAAGAAATAAATATACTCTCAATGGATTTTTTTTAACAATGATGATAAAAATGTCAATAATAGATATACAGTGGTTGGGGGATTGTTATTTACTTAGTTTAGTTTTTTGTTAATGTTTTAATGGAGAAAGGATTATAGAGACCTTGTTTATTTGCACTATATAGTTCTACATGTTAATATCACTATATGCAAATAAAAAAAAAAACATTTCAGTAGTAAGTTTTGCTTAGGAGAAAAAAATCCTTAAAAATTGAAGTCAACAGATTTATTATGAATTACATGTGGGTGCACTAAAGCATGGTAGTTATCTATTCTTTAATCTTTGTTTTCTTCTTTTTTTAAGAATTACAATGAAAAAGACAGTTGAGATGCATTTATGCCACTAAATCCACCCAGTAGCCCTCAGCAAGGCAGAAGCCCTATTGGGTCATACATACACTTAGCAGTGGAGCCATGAACACACCCGCTAAGTTCATAGTAATCCACAAATTGCACTACTTCATTACTGCTAATCTTAATAGTGATATACCTGTACTTATAAGGTGCATAATACAAAATCGTTTCTATATGTAAAGAAACCACAGCCCATGTGCACACAAAAATAGAAAGAATTTTAAACAAAAAGCAAAAGAAAAGGAATCAAGTTCAGAATTAAAATAAAGAAAAAAGATGGGATTTGAGCCAAGACTTGAAGACAGTCAAGCAGTCTCAGGTACAGTACAGCTTTGGAGCAGCAACCAGACAGAACGATCGCCACAAGTTGTGTGGTGACCAATGGGACAGTTATGAATGGTAGATGAAGATGAAGTAGACCTAAGTCTGTGGGTGCAAACAGCAGAACGAAGTGAAATAATATTGGAGATGTAGTGGGGGAATGATTTATGGAGTGACTTACAGTTTATACAAATAACAAGATCTTGAAGTTAATTCTGAGACAAATGGGTAACCAATGGAGACGATGTACAATTGGGGATGTGCTGTATGCCCACACTTAGGAGTGAAAGCAATGAGTCTGGCTGCTACATTTTACTCAACTCTCCTCAGCAGTTTCTAGGACAAGCCGTAAAGAACACCATTGCAATATAAAGTCAATCGAGATTTAACTATAACATGGACAAGTTTGGAAGTAGCACCTTCATTGAGCAAATGTCTGTTTAATTACCTTTCTGATGTTGTGGAGGTGGTACCTAACAGCTTTGCAAGTATTAAATATGTTTTTCTACACAGATCCTATTGATGATAGGTCAAGAGTCACACAATATTTTGTACTTCTTTAGATGGTGAGATCACAGTGAGATTGAAGTATTGCCAACTCTCAGTTGTTGAAGGACAGGTGTCTGGGTGAGCAGGAGCTGTGTACAAAAATTCGGTCTTACTTGAAACATAATTTATTATGGGCAAGCCATGACTGAACCTGATCAAAGCACACTTCCATATGGTTGACTGCTTTTACTGAAACAAATTTGAGGAAAAGGATATATACAATTGAGTATCATTGACTTGATAATTGGTTTCACACACAGCCATGCTGTGAACGAAACCCAGTACCCTTTTGATTTTAATTAAAACAATACAGAATACAGAAAATTTATTTGTCCACAAATTTTAATACAGTGGTCAAGTACTGTACGGGGGTCAATAATCATTGTACGAAATAACCATTCCCATCCTTTGTGTAGACCTACTTTTTAATTCAGAAACCTTTTAAAAAGCATTATAGGCCTATGTGTATCTTACTGTACTTTTGATGATTGATAATGTATCAACAGCCATAGACCATGGAGGTATAAAATAGCAAGCAGAGAAATATGAATAAAATATAAATAAAAAATATAAATATATAAATTGCATAGACAAGCTGTATGTACAGTACACCATAGAGTATTACTATAATTTTACAACTCAAAGAAGGTTTATCAATCAGAGCAATTACAGGGGCATTTGCTTTCTAGTGAACACCAAGAGTAACCCACCCACCCAGTCTGCAGACTTATTTCCAGTGGGTCCTTCACAGGTGGTGATTAGCTAGTACCAGTCAGGAGACTTTAATCTTTCCAAGATTATACTGCATTCTTAGCATGCACATGACCAAGGGCTTAGGCTCTTCCAAGACACATTCAATCCCAGCCTTTAACTGCATAACAAGGAGAGCAACAGATGGGATTAAACCGGGTACCAAAGGTTAATGGATCTCCTTGGTTCTCCATACATAGTGGTTATCACCAGATTAGCTGACAAAATACTCACATTGTACAAATTCTATGCAAAATTCTACCAAAAAATGATTAAATCCTATGATCTCAGCGAGTTAGTTGTCATCATCATTGTACAGTATTCAGTAATCTCATACAATAAATACAGTTGCCTGTTTTTAGAATGCACCTGAATTGTTGTTTAAAACCTTCTATGTATTGCAAAAATATGGTTAAATACAACATGTTTGTGGTAGTTGATATTGTATATACATTATCAGTCGTCAAATGTAGGATATAGGAAAGGAAATATAAATATAAAGTAGGAAATATCACCCTTTTACAGCCCACAGCAATAAGGAAACCTTTATTTATAATATGAATAAGCATATGAAAATACATCTGTTAATTTTGAAGTTCATTTTCTTAGAATTTTTTGAAAACTTGAATTTTTTTAATTTTTATTTTCAAAAGTGGTCTTGAATTAGAGGTCATTCTATCACTTGTTACTTCCATATATAAAGGTGGTCTCGATCTGGAATTAGAGGGGTCTCATAATTAGAGGGTGAGCTCAGCGGTAAAAGATAGATGGTTAGTTGGTACTTTGAAAAAGTGGTCTTGAATTAAAGGGTCTAGCAATTGAATTGAATGGCGGTAAAATTAATTGTGTTAACAAAAGTCGTTAACCATTGCAGATCAGTGGATGATTAGAGGGAGGAGGGGGGGGGGACAGCTGTGTTGGGCCCCTAAGTTTTTCCAGATTATAAAAATAATAGGGAAAAAAGAAAATTATAATAAAAAATGTATGTTTTAGAGTGTCACAAATGTTCTTATCTCAGTCCCAACCATGGTGGTGCTAGATGAGGCTCACCCTACATCAGTAAAAGGCCCCCCACTCTTTTTGAATTCTTGGATCAGCCAATGTAGATCTGTCCTGGAAATGACATCTTCCAACTTGGGACCCCTAGAGTAGTAATCTTAATAATAATAATAATAATAATGATAATAATAATAATAATAATATTAATAATAATGTTTTACTTGTCCTCATTCTTATTGGAAATTAGAAATTTGGGCTGGACCCCTGGAGACCCATGGCAGCTGTGTGCATCGCCACCCGACTCAACAAATTATAAGTGACACATGCTGATACAAACATTGTTCCTAACCCACCGAACTCTCAATATGAGGGTTAATCAAGATACCAAGTGATCAGACTCCAATATACCCAATGCTGGCTGGGTTTGAACTGAGGTCTTCAGCAAAAGCAGCAGGAACAATAACTCTGAGTCAACTGCTCTGCTCAGCCCATGGGTCTTTAGTTTGAATATCAATGGGATCAACAATACCTTGTTCTTATAAACTACTCATAATCTTTCACTAGTGGAGATGTTAGTATTCATTTTAATTTTGTGCAATACTGTACAGTACCTTTGGAAAAAAAAAATTGGAAAAACAAATGGGGTACAACATACATATTAAATAATGAGACTTGGTTTACTTAGAGAATCTTGCGTTTATTTTTGTCTGGTAAAGGGATATGTCAAGAAAAGTGATGGAATGATTTGGATTTGGATTTCTTCTATGTGATACAAACCAAGGATTATGTTTGCTGTTTGGCATATCCTTGTCTTTAGGCCTAAAACAATTAATAAAATAAAATAAAATACACACGCCTGCTAAAATACCCTACGCACCAAAATTTATCATTTACCCATCGCATATCACTTTTGAGTATGATGCCATAATTTATTCAACATTATATTATTGTTTCTATTAATTTTGTAGGAGCAAAATTTTAGGCAATTTGTTTCTTCTGCCTTTACCGCTCGGCCACTCGACTAGCCTCATGTGATAACTGTGTGGATCTATCAATGTTGAACCCTGGGATTGGAAGGTAAGGTTCCCTCCACCAAGCTATTCAACTGCACTCAACCATTATTTAATTAATAGTGGTAATGATAATAATTGTAGAGTTTGTTTTGGTGCCATTTGCTGTAAACAATTTCAAGTTGTTAAGATTTAATTTTTAGCATAGTAATTATTTAATTTGTATGTATATTTTGTGTATTCCTAATTCAGGAAAACAAATTTCATATGAAAATAAATGGAATCTGAAGCTTGAATCTTAGAGGTTGGAGTTTGAATCCCTGGCTGTGCATTTCTTTTGTGTCCTAGTCAGCCCTTTATCTGCATTTGCTTCTCTCCACCCAGCAGCAACACTTAATCACATGGACCCTGAGGGAAAAGCACTTCATATCTAAAAAATGGGTGAAATGAACAAATCTTGTTAACCCGTATATAAGGCTGTGTTTCCACAGCACTAATTACAATTTCTGCCATAATTTTCTCTGATAGATTATCTCAAAATTCCCTCCAAATATTTTATTCCATCATGCAACATTATGGACAACAGTGCAATGTGTTCAACATCGTAACATTCATTCTGTTGACCAGCAGGTTACCTTTTTTTGTGTGAGGCCAAGGATGAAATCGTTCAGTACTATCCTATTTCATTCTGGGAAATATACTGTCACAATGATATTTTATTGTACTTCTATATAGAAATTCAAGATTTCAAGATTTCATTTATTGTCCAAAAATGGAAATACTAGGCAGCAAACATTTCATTGCAAGGTTATAAAATTATAAAACATATAAAAAGACATGAATAATAACATACTGTATGATTAGAACCCGTAATTAGAAACAATATATAAGACAAGTAAATTAGAATTAATTAATAGAGTATAGTGAGTTGTATTGCTGTACAAATGTACAAATGGAGAAAAAAAGGAAAAGGAATGTTAGATTTGTTTGGTGTGCTTTACAGTACAATAAACGATACAGTAGGTAGGGATAGACCTTAGACCTAAGCCCAGCTAGGCACCGTCGACGTCGTGCTCAGCCATTTTAGGTTTCCGTTATATTACTTAATAAGCACGACATATTTTACTCATATTAATTATAAAGTGTTTGATCTTAAGCATAGGCCACTAATGAATAGTTCCCGTAAAAACTGACTCTCAAAAAATAATTCTTTGCATGACCGTTTGACATCAGTGAAAGGTTACTTTATTTTTGCATTCTGAAATTTTTCCGATAAATTATCTGATTTCTCATACGAAAGCTTATCGGAAACATTGGGCCCTTTTTCTGCAGCGAAATATATATATATGGTCATGAGATGACAATTTTTGTCAAATAAAATTTGATAGTCTGCACATGGCATTGACAAACAATTGAGAGTGTGTTGTTTTATTTGTTGTGGGTTTGTTTACTTTGTTAGATACAAGAAAATAATAATAATAATTATAATAATAATAAGCCAAATTTGTTAAAGTAATGATGTAGAAAAAATATATATTTTATTTAATTGTTGTGATGATTTATTTTTTCATGTATGTATGCTTGATTGACTGATTGATTAAATGACTAGTTGATTAATTGGATGACTGATTATTGACCAATAAGACAAACACATTATTTTAACAAATTTATATATTTTACTTTTAATTATATACCACAAGTTTGATTTTTATATCATTTATTTTAATAATTGTGGACAATCATACAGGTTTTTATATGGGATAAGAAATTGCTGTGTTTAGTTTTCAATTACAACATTTCACTAAGGCCTATGTGCCTATATTTTAGGCTTAATTTGCCAGACATTACCTGCTCCATTTGGTTGGTTAAAACATGTCTACAAATATCTGTCTATTTGTATAATTTAGTTTATTTTACTGCTTCTTGCTGTTTACAAGCTTAGAGGTATGATTGATCATTTTACTGGGTGCCAAAAAATAGACCTTGAAAGCTTAAAAGCCTGGAAACTGGTAAAACCAGAAAGTGATATTAAGTACATGAACAAATGTAGAACTTATGATATGTTCCCAAAGTCATACGTTGTTATGTTATGTAGTAGTAGAGTAGTCTAGGGATCCCAAGCAGCAGGCCACTGTCAATATCATTGGCTAGAGTAAAATTATGCTACAAAGTGCTGCGCACCTCAATAGTGGATATATACATGACTTTGGTGGATTGAACAAACATATTGGTACTTAGATACACAAACGTATATGTGGCTAAAAATGTATTTAACACGTTGGATGCCACACCGCTTTACCCAATTGGCTTTTTAGGTGAGTTGAGAACATTTTTAAAATAGCCACCTAGATGCTCGGAAATGGCACTCTGAGACTTTCTTGCAGTATTTTTTTTTTTTTTAGAAATGTGATGAAATTTACATTGATGATTTCGATTTTATGTACCAGTGTTTCCTCCTTCTCCCCTCCCCCTTGCTTCCTCAAAAAAAGGAGAAAAAAAAATAAACCCAATGTCATGTTTATGGGGTAGGCTTTACCCAAGAAATAATTACGGTAGTAATGTATTGTAATATGCTGAGCGGAAGTTTTATGTAAGTATACTCAAGGCTTAACGATGATAAATGATGTCAAGTTACAATTACATATTATCATTATTATTATTTGTTATAGGTGTTCTCTTTGTTTAGGTTTATGTTACTTTTAATGGGAAAAGCATAGAGACCTTGTTTATTGCACTATGACTACCTGTTCTAATATTATGTGCAAATGCGAAAAAAAAAAGAAAAAAGAAAAAAAAAAGCTGGTCATGTATTCTTTTATCTTTGTTTATTTTTCTTTTTAGAATTACTCGGAAGGAGACAGTTCAGACAGATTTTATGCCACCAAATCCTCCTAGTAGCCCTCAGCAAGTCAGAAGCCCTAAGGGTCAGACATAGGCTTAGCAGTGGAGCCATGGACACACCTGGTAAGTTGAGAATAATTCACAAATTGCACTACTTCTAGAGCCCACTGTGGTTGTAATGTGGCCTTCTACCACTGACAAACTTGGTTGACCTAATCGTACTAGCAGCCCTACAGTAGCTAAGAAGTGTTTTAAAGAGGTTTCACACACAGCACATGCTGTAGATGAAATCAAGTACCCTTTGGATTCTAATCATAGGCAGTGGCATATCTAGGGCTGTGCAGGGAGGGGTGTTCCCCCATTTGAAAATTTTTGGAGTGAAAAAGTAGCGCTCAAGGTATATTAAAATGGCCTCATATCACGTAATTATAGTAAACCTGCACATCCTCACTTGATGATCAAGCACTTCACCTTCACCCCTCGCAATCAACAACCCCTCCCCACCCCATTTCAAGACTTCTAGATACTGTACGCTACTGATCATAGGAGAAATTAACCGATTTTAAATACAATATACTTTAACATTTCAAATTCATTAAATTAATGACTGAGATGTATACTTACATGTTTATTTATATTATTCCTTAATTCCTAGTATTCCTTCCAGCAAAATATATACGGCCATCAGTTTCGGAAGTTTTCTTCGAAAAGCAGAGAACTTCTTTTGCATGCGAAAAAGCACTGTGAAATTGAGTAGAAGTAATGACGGTTTGAGATGGAACAAGTGAAGTCCACAAAGATGAGCAGAGTGCCCAGCCCACATGTGACAGCATGAATGATGAGTCTGCGCCCTCTATGATAGTGTCAGGAATGCAGTTGAAACATTGAAGATAGTAACAGTAAAGAGGTAATAGAGCATTTTTTTTCTTTTTTTTTTCCTATAGCTTGTTGTATTTTGTTTTGACACAATTGTTGAATCAACATAAATTGAAAGAACATCACAAAAAAAAAAAGAGAAAAAAAAAAATCAGTCAAAATAATTTAAAAAAAAACCATAAAAAATGTCTTTGATGGCATAGTAACTACTGTTACATGCTTAAAATCTCAATTCTAAACTATGATTGCAGTATATAAACATTAAAGATGACAATCAAATGACAAAATGAAACATATTTTAAGCAACAAGGCTCTGACAGTTGCCGCCGGCCAATTTTGTCAATACAGTACAATATTGCTCACCTCATCCCCAACTTGTACTCAAGGGCTGAAAACTATTGTCTGTCTTGTAGCATTTGGCATCATCATATGGTTTATGAGTACTTTAAATTATGTTATACTTTTTTATATTTTGGTATCATTTGCTATATCATCACTGATTTTAAGCTATACCAGGTTTTTATTGATTCCTGCGCGCCATGTCATCTTTAGCAACTTCCTGGCACCTCTACCTTTTTGGCCACACAGCCATTCCGCTTCACATGCCCAAACCATCACAGTCTCTGTCTTCTCATTTTTTCAAGCAGGTCCCCAACAGGCACTAATCTAGAATCACTTGTTATCTGTAGTGAGGGGTATACCTGGCGTCATAGCTCAGTTTTTAGTAGTAAATCTTATAATAATATTATAATTTAAATTATTTGACCTCATTCTAATTAAAAATTGGAAATTTGGGCTGGGGACCCACGGCTGCAGTGCTTCGTCATCCAACTTAACTACAACATACAGTATAACAGACACGTACGGATATAAACATTGTCTTTAACCTTCCAAACGCTTAATATAAGATGATCAAACAATTTCATCTGGTTTTGAATCGTATAATGTGAATTATAGATTAAGAATTAATACAATAGACATTAAAACAAAGTACATTTCATGTAATTTGTATAATTACAAAAACAAGTCTTCAAGATATTTCGCCAAATACACAACAAATCGTTCATTATCCTAGAGTTTTGATAAATACAATGTTTCAACAGTTATGCAACATTGGTTCAAGGCGCCCGGAGCGTAGTGGTCCGGCAGCAAGTGTACCTCACCGACTTCAGGAAAAACAATAAAGATAGACAGGAGACTGCAATACTAAATTTACTCTTTGGCCACTTTAATTAGAATTTAATAAACAATCACAACTCACCCTCCATTAGCTGTGTATAATTCGAACAAAACATACATTGCAGAGTAGGGTACGTAAACAATCCAAGCTAGGTATCAGATTCACTCACGACAAGCAGGAACAGGAATCAGAATTGGAATAAGATATCGACCCGTTCCCCACTATTTAAGCTACATTTACACAGACACGATTACGACACTACGACACATATTGCGCCCAGTGTTGAAGAATACAAACTACGCGATGATATGTCGTTATCGTGTCTAATATACATCTAGCTTAAGAAGGATCTAATTGTCCAATCCAGTGGTGGATATTCTAGTTAGCGTTGTCACCCCCTCTTTGCTGTTCTATATTAACAGGGTATTTTCATTTCAATATAATAATAATAGTAAATCAAATTTGCAGTGATGTATTAAATATACAAATATTGACTGCTCCTGTGGGGAATGTTAAAATCTATTTCTCTGAGGTGATGTGAAGGCCGTAGTCTTCGGCCCAAGTGAAGATAGATTACAGTCTCCACATCACCGACGGGCAATAGATTTCACTGTTCCTCGAATTTAGAGCAGTCAATATTTGTTTTATATACTTCATACATAGATTCTACGATGCCTAAAAATGTACTTACTTCCTAGGCTGTTTATAGAGGCCTATTAGAGTTATTAGAGGCCTAAATGGTCTGATCTATATACTACTACTCGACTAGAGGCCTACTGTAGGCTTACTAGGTGATCAAAAAGTGTGTCTGGCGGTGTAAGGTAAAAATTGCCTTGTAAAAATGACCCCCAATAATATAATTCTGTATTAAAACTGATTTTAAAAAAATCATTATATGCATTTTTTTTTAAACTGAAATAATTTAGTTTTTAAAAAGAATCTAACATCAAATAAATAGCAATTTATATTTTAATTTTTGCAGGAATTACATATTCAAAGATAAAAAAAATAAGCCATGAATAACACTTTTTATTTTTTTTTTCCATTTAAATTTTTTAAAATAGCAACAATTTAATCTATAAATCAACATAAATTATGCATTTATTAATACAAAATAATTTCTTTGTGGCCAATTTCAGGGAAGCGGAATCACAATTTTCCAGAAATTCAATCTGGGCATTGCTAAACCCCGTAAAAATGGGTTGATATGAACATCAAATTATTTTTTATAAAAAAAAAGAGAATAATAATAATAATCAGCTAAAAACTAAGTTATTTTAGTTTTGAAATATGCATGGTTTCTGTTGACTTTAATTAATTCAATTTTTGCTTCAGAGTATTTTACAGCATGCATTTAAAAATTTATTTTTTTATTGAATTTTATAATTGGGGGCCAGTTTTTATTTATTGATTCAATACTTGCTGTTTTACAGTATCTAAATATATGAAGATTTAAAAAAAAAAGTCATTTAGCTATTAATGAATTTCTTCACTGGGGCCTTTTTTACCTGCTTGTCATTAGGGCCATTTTTACCAGGGCCATTTTTTCCTACATCCGTGTCTAGCTCTTCTTTGCTTATTTCCTCAATTTCAACAGCACCCATCGTCTTGCAATATTTGTCGAATATCGATAAGGTGATATTTAATTTGTCTTTTGGTTCTTTTTCTATCGGCTTCATCAAGAACTAATGCTACAGTAGGCCTAGGCTAGTCCTCCTTCATCTCAAAACGAACAGCCTCCATATTTGTTTATCGTCAACTCTCTGATCTGTGACGCGGTTAGGGGCTAATCTCGTAAAGGTCGCAAATCCCCTTTACCGTCAGCAGCACGATGTAGTGGGCCTAGTGTTTGCACATCGCGACAGATCCAAAAAGTACTATTTTTTTTAAAGGGGAATAGTAGGCCTACTTTTTAAGGGGAATAGTGCTTTCTATTGCTCCACTTCTTAACATGATAGGTTTGCTATGCAATTTTTTATTGATTGATGAGACATACAGTATAACAATTCTGTTTAACATGTTTTAAATTTTATTTTGTAAGGTAATAGTTTGTTATTTTCACATTTAAATAAACTCTGTGTTTAAAATAAATAAGTAAATAAATAACATTTTGGTATTTTATTTTAACAATAGCAGTGGACAATCATTCTGGTTCATAAGGGAAAATTTGCTGCGTTTAGTTTCCTAGTTCTATGGTTCATGCCTATATTTTTGGCTAAACTGGCAAACATTACTCACCCCATTAGGTTGACAATGAAACATGTACAACTCTTGATATCCTAACAAAGCTCATTTAACCAGATCTCCTGCAATTGACTTCTTCCACCTTGGGACCCCTGAGTAGCCATGTTAGACTGAAGTAAATCAGTAAAAAAATCAAATTGCTCTACTTACCGTATACTTACTATACAAAATATAGTTTATTGAACACCAAGCTTTTGTTATGCAATGAACTTCTTCAGGATGCTATTTATATAATGAAAATATCTTAATCTTTTTCATAGCATTATAGTGGTTCCATCATTTCCAAGTTTAAGAATCGTAATGATTTCTATTCGTATGTTAATATGAAAGGAATGTTCTTCAATGGAGAATTTGGTTACTGGAAACCAAAAAGAACAGTTAGAGACAGGTATGTGTACAGACCCTTCTTATTAATTTGATAATTATGTATTTAAAAAAAAATTTTTTTTTACTTTTTCAAATACTCAAAAAAAAAAAAAAAAAGAAAAGAAAGGGGCTTTGATTTGAGCATGCAGTTTCGAAAATTTGCCATGCCTTCAATATAAAGTTAACAATATTTTAATGGTTAGAGGATTCCCAGATATACAGTATGCTCATTCTCTCGGAAAAAATGAGAGAAGAAAAAACAATCAACACAAAGACATGTTTATTGGGTAGGCCCACTAGAAACAATTATCGTAGTAATGCAATATGCAATATTGTAAGTTTTATGTAAATGTACTCTGGGAATTTTTTAACAGTGATGATAAATTATGTCAAGTTGCATATAATCTGTTATGTAATCCACTTAATTCAGGTTTTCTTTATCTTTAATGGAAAGGCATAGACTTTCTTATTTCCCACTAAGTGTCTACCTGTGTTGTTGTTATGTGAAATCCTAAAAACATAGCAGAGTTTCACTGAAAAATCCTCAAAAGTAGAAAGATTGATTATTATTTACATGTGGGTTCATCTATACTTGTATCTCTGTATTTTTTTCTTCTAAGAATTACTATGAAGAAGACTGTTGAGACAGATTTTATGCCAAAAAAATCCTCCTAGTAGCCCTCAGCCAGGCAGAAGCACTAGGGTTTCAGACACAGGCTTAGTAGTAGAGCCATGAACACAGCCGGTAAGTTGATAGTAATCCACAAATTGCACTACTTTTACAGACCACTGTGGTTGCAATGTGGCGTTCACACTACCACTGACTTGGTTGAGTTAATTACTCTCCAGCAGCACTTAGCTAAGAAGTGTTTTAAGGAGGTTTCACACACAGCCACATGCTGTAGATGAAACCCTTTTGATTTTAATCACAGGCAGTGGTGTATGTATCTAGG
>NW_022713610.1:42879-43729 GCF_011630105.1 Anneissia japonica
TGAAAGTTCTTATTGAAAACCTTCTGTGTGTTGCAAAATGATTGTACTCTACATCAAAAAAAAAAAAACATAAAATAAAAAAATTAACCACTGTGATTACATTTTTAAGTATTTCTGACACCACTAATCAGTTTCTTGACCTCAATGGTTGTTGATACTGTATGCACATTAGGCATCATCAAAACAAAGATACATATAGCCCTACAATGCTCATTAAAATGTTTTATGATTTGAAAAGTACAATAAGAATGGAAATAGACATTGCTACAATGATTATTGATGGAAAAAAAAAAGTTAAACTGTGCTTATTTTTTCATACAATACGTAACTTGTACTCTTACCGTAACGCCCCAAAAAAAAAAAAAAAAAAAAAACATAAAATAAAAAAATTAACCACTGTGATTATATTTTTAAGTATTTCTGACACCACTAATCAGTTTCTTGACCTCAAAAACATAGACACTAATATCATCAATATATGACTTCAGATAAAAAAGTTATTAAATTTCTTTAAATAAGTGCCAAAATGTTCAGGACAATAAGCCGCTTCATTTAGGACCTGTACATTTGATATTTGAAATATCACCCGGTTTGTTTACCCTGTATAGCCTACCACTATCATAAATCAATTTTTCCTGGTATATTCCTTCCAGCAAAATGTACTGCCTTCAGTTTCAGAAGTTTTCTTCGTATGGTAGAATAATTCTTTTGCAAGTGAATGCACAGTGAAATCTGAGTAGAAGCAGGGACTCGCTGGTTTCACATGGAACAATTGAGAGCCAAAAAGTTGAGCACCCAGCCCACATGTGACAGCATAAATGATGAGTCTGATCTCAATAGCGTCCTCTAC
>NW_022713610.1:46716-51823 GCF_011630105.1 Anneissia japonica
AGGGCCTAGGCTTAGACTTTGTTGTCATTAGGGGAATTTAGTGGAGGGCGGGGGGTGGAGGAGTTTTTTTTTCTCTTGTCTGGTATTTTAAACATCATTGAAGGAAAATAACATCCAGTAGTTTTAATAAGGAAAATAGGAAAGAATAGTTTAAATCATATAATAATCCTTCTCTCTCAAATTGATTGCAGTAATTATAACAGTATTAATTAAACTTCTGCTTTGATTGAAATGTACATTTTGTATAATATTATAAAACTATTATCCTGTCTCTTATACACATCTAGATGTGTAAATGCACGCCATCGTGCATTCATTTGATTAGGTCTACAGTATCTCATGTTTTATGTCAGTGTTTTAACGTGAACAAAATTAAACATTAATATATGTGTTTTTCTTAATTATTAAGATTGCTTAAATTGCTAATGTTACAATTGTCAGATTTTATTCCATTCTGTAAGTGGCGGGTTTTCTCTGTTGAATAAGAGTACAGTGTGAAGAAATGTAACAACGATCTCACGACGATGTGACGATGATCAGAATTTTACTAAAATATACTGTGTACCGGTACTTCATTTTAATCATATTGAAGAAAAAGGATGCAGAAACTGTAGTATTTACATTTCATTTTAATTATAAATAACTTATGGCCGAGTTGACTTGTGACCGAGTTAACTTGTGGCCGAGTTGACTTGTGGCCGAGTTGACTGCAGCCAAACTTTTTGTGGCCGAGATGATTTGTGGCCGAGTTGACTTGTGGCCGAGTTGACCTGCTTCCGAATAAATTATGGCACAATACTCGAAACTAATATGCATTTATTGGTAAATGATAAATGTTGGTGTTTGTAGAGTGTTTTTTGGTATACTTCCTGCCTCTTTTTACCATAACTGTGCAACTACAGGTCGCTAAACTTCAGAGTTAACGGTCAATTGTAGCTCATAAATTAAGCTTTATTGCTATGTAAAGTCCCATGCTTGTTGCTTAAATAACCATTGATCATTTTTTCTTAAAAATTTTGTATTCAGAACTGTTTTTTCCCTGTCTATGAATGACGTCATGCGCTTAAGGCCAATAGCGGCTATGAATTTCGAGTTTTCTGCGGTTAGTGCGTTCATGCATAAGTAGACCAGGAGCCCAGGGGTGTCAGCATAGCTGGAAAGTTAACCAATTTCTGTGTATATATATATAGTAATGTTTTATGTGCCTGTCTATGTAGGAGAATGGGCATCTGCCGGTCCCATTGTGGTAGGTGTGGTCAGGAGGGGCATAAAAAGGGCCCCAAAAATTGAGCTAGATCAACTTGTGAATTAACCCAATGAAACCTATCAGAATATATTCGGCATAGTTCAAGATAACATGAATGGTCAATGACCAGTGGTGGGGGGTGCGTGCCAGACGCAAAAAACCGGTGCCCCAAAATTAAGCTAGATCAGCTTGTGAGTTAACCCGATGAGACCTACTGGAAAATGTTGGGCATAGTACCAGGTATCAGGAATGGTCACCGCCAGACATTTTTAATGGTGGGGTATACCTGCCAGACACCCCCTTATAGCCCGCCCCCGAAAATTGACCTAGATCAGCTTGTGAGTTAACCCGATAAAACCTACTGGAAAATGTTCGGCATAGTACCAGGTATCATGAGTGGCCACTGCCAGACATTTTTAGTGGTGGGGTGTACCCGCCAGACACACACTTATACACTGACCCCTCCACAAAAAAAAAAATTAACATTGATCAGCTTGTAAGTCACGACACGATCAAATGCATTACAAAAAATGGGCATAGCACCAGCTATCCCGAATGGCCACTGCCAGACATTTTTGGTAGTGTGGTGTATCTACCACCACCCCCCCCCCCCCCCCCAAAAGGGAAAAAAAAAATAAGAATATTTTTTATTTTAAATTTTGGAAGTTTTTTTTTACTGCATTGTTTTTTGGTATAATGTTATTGAACGAAAGGATATCAAAATAGACAACTGTGAATTAAACAGTGAATACCTTTTTATCGAAATAATTAGTAAAAATAAAAAAATATAATTATTGGAATTGTATATAGACAACCTGACCTCTCTGTTGAAAATTTCTAATCCAATATTATGATGGAACTTTTTTTTAAGATAAATTCAGAAAACAGAATTTGCCATATTTTTTGGAGATTTTAATATTGCCCTTATGAATTATAGTAAAAATAATCAAGTTAAAACTTTTATCGAAAATATGATGGCAAATTCCCTCTTCCCCCTTATATCTAAACCAACTCGGGTAACGAATACATCGGCAACCCTAATTGACAACATTTTTACAAACCAAATCAACAGAGAGGTCACAACGGGTATCCTTATATCAGATTTAACTGATCATCTACCTGTGTTTTACGTTGAAAAGTCTGTACAAAATACACATAAACCTAACAAAGAAAATCTTATTATGTATAATTCAAAATATTATTCATGATTTATATAAAATAGACTGGACAAATGTAATCCTTCAAAAAAACCCAAATATTTCTTACGATATGTTCCATGGTGTTATAAAAATTATCTATGATAAACACGTTCTAAAAAAAATCAAACAAAAAGATCTAACAAATTCAAGTAAATTTAAACAACAATGGATGACAAATGGATTATTAAAATCTAGCAAAAAGAAACTTAAACTTTATAAAAAATACTTAAAGTCGCAAAACCTCATGGACAAAGAAAACCATGATAAATACCGTAACGTGTATAATAAGTTATGTAAAAGGGCAAGAAGGGACTTCTATATATCCGGATTATCAAAATGCCAAGGGGACATGAAAAAAACCTGGGACACAATAAACTCTGTTATAAATCCAAATAAGACTAAGTTAAAATGTCCCGATACCATTAAGCATAATGATGGTACATTTACAGATCCTACTATAATACCAGAACAGTTTAATAATTATTTCATTAACATCGGACAACAATTATGCAAAGAAATGAACTCTAATGTCAATCCATTACGTTATTTAAAAAACAGGCAAGCTAACTCATTTTACATTAAACCTGTTACAATTAAAGAAATATCTGATATAATCAGAAATCTAGACAACAATAAGAGTTTCGGATATGATAATATATCTCCAAAAATAATAAAAAGGATTTCAAATATTATCGTAAGCCCCCTAGTCCACATTATAAACTGTTCTTTTGAAACTGGCATTGTTCCTGATAAACTAAAGATTGCTAAGGTTATCCCCGTTTACAAAAAAGGAAAACATGATAAAATTAATAATTACCGGCCGATATCTGTGCTACCAGTTTTTTCTAAAATTTTCGAGAAGGCAATGCACGATAGACTTTATGACTACCTAACTAAATATAAAATATTAAACCCCCACCAATATGGATTCCGTGCTAAACACTCCACCTCGCATGCCATCCTTGAACTAGTTAAAGCTATCCTAACTTCTCTTGAATCAAATATATTTCTTGCCAGTGTTTTTATGGACCTGTCAAAAGCTTTTGATGTAATGAATCATGTTATATTGATACAAATGATTCATCATTACGGTATAAGGGGCACATGCTTGAAATGGTTCATGAGTTACCTAGAAGGCAGAAAACAATTTGTCAGCGTAAATGACATAAAATCATCACTATCTGAAATTACTTGTGGGGTCCCCCAGGGGTCGATTCTAGGCCCTTTGCTTTTTATACTGTATGTAAACGATATATGCAATGTTAGCAATGTAGTTAAGGTAATCTCTTATGCAGATGATACCACTGTCTATTATTCAACTAAAAATATTACTAATTTAACCCATACATTGAACTTTGAACTTTCAAAATTTAATGAATGGGTTAAAGCAAATAAACCTGTCTTAAATATAAATAAAACAAACTTTGTTATTTTCCAACCACAAAACATATTAAAACAGTCACAAAATATCTCTATCGAAATAAATGGTATAAACCTAAAAAGAATGGATAGCGTCACATTCTTAGGTATTGTTATAAACGAACATTTAAGCTGGATAAATCCCACATTCAATATTTATGCAACAAAATATCTAAGGTCATTGGTATAATCTGTAAAGTAAAAAACATATTTCCTGTACACACACTAATAAGTTTATATAACGCCTTTATCTTGCCGCACCTTCAATATGGGAACGTTATATGGGGAAATTACTACACAAAACATATTGAAAAGTTACATAACTTACAAAAATTAGCAGTTAGACTAATAACAAATTCACCCCGAGATACTAGATCACGTCCATTGTTTAAACAATTTAATATGCTTACAATCTTTGATATAAATAAGGTACAGGCAGTATGTTTTATTTCTATATATCATCTCAGGCAATTACCTGCTCCCTTATGCGAAATCCTTGATGGTAATACAAAAAGTGAACGTGCAAAAGCCTTAAGAAATTCAAACAAAATGTATGTACCTTTTTCAAGACTGACATCCTGTCACAGATCTATTTTTATTCACGGACCAAATATCTGGAATGAGCTATATGATAGCCTTTTAAAAATAAAATCGCAAAATTTGATCAAAAATAAATTGAAAGAGATGATTTTAAATACTTATTAAGGAAAACTTTTCTTGTTGATGTGTTTACTATGTATTCTGTGCGTGTATGTTTTGTATGTTTGGTATTCAAACTGACAAGCCACCGCTTCTTTTGATGCCTATGTAAATAATTTGTAATTTGTTGTGGATTTTTTTCTGAATAAACTTTCAAATAAATATAATCTTTTATTATTTTTAGTAGTCAATATTACAACAGTTTAACAATGAGATTCTATACAGGATTTAAAATTTATAAATGCCCAATATTCAGTAAAGTAGATTTCCCTACAATTAAAAATCGTAATAGTACTGGGTTTAGGAGTTCGTGCTTAACGAACTACAGTAAAATTAAATGTGAAGTTACTGTAGTATTCCTTACAATAAGATTAACAATTCAAGCTTATAATTAATTTCATATAGCCCGAGTGAGTTTTAACTTAGGCAACCCTTCCTAAAAAGGTACACTTTCTTCATCAAAAGGCTTCTACGGACTGTCTCTTATACACATCTAGATGTGTATAAGAGACAGTTTTAATGGTGGGTTGGACCCGCCAGACAC
>NW_022713610.1:52186-62903 GCF_011630105.1 Anneissia japonica
TACACAGTGAGGCCTGTGATTCCTGCAGAGAAGGCAGAGTTAATTTCCGTTGCCAGGGCAATGCATAGAGAGGAGTTTGGCCCAAGAATGCAGAAACTATTTCAACCAGAAACGGATGCAGCACTTGAAGCCATACAAACAGGTTCAACAGTTTATCATTAAAAAGTTCTGCAAGATTATCAATTATTTTTTTTGACAAAAAACTGTTGTATGCCCATGTATTTATGTGCCTATACAGTGTATGGTGATGATGTGATTTCATCATGACCATATATAGGCATGTCACATGTTTTTATCAAATAAAATTTGGTGGTCCAGACAGGGCTTTATACAGTTTTTTATAGCAGTTAATACTGAGTATTTTATTTCATATTAAAACAAATATATTTTTACATCTGATTTGCAAGCAGTTACGAAATTGATATTGTGATGATGAATATAGATTGAGGCAAAACATATTCATAATCCTGTCAATCATTTATTCTTTCGTCTCAATAAAAGAAAAACATATTTTTGTTATATATAATATAGATATATCAGATATTTATAAAGCATTAATGTTGCAATGACAAGCCAAACCAGTCACTCGTCACGAATCATGTTTTAGAGATAATGACCAAAACATGCTGTATTGTGGAAATTGTTGAAATCTATTTCGTTGCACTAAACTAACCTTTATATATCTCTGCATACATAATGCTATTCTGTTATTTTGCCTTTTTTCAATATTAAAACAACAATTTTTAACGATTTCGTGAGAGTTTCTGCATGAGAAATGACCAAAATCATAAACTTTGAAAGGCTGATTTCTCAGATATTGTTCTTTAAGCAGCTGTATGTTTAAATGCTTGTAACTTCATAAGGAAATCAAATTTAAATGATTGTTTTAATACCATTTTATGGCTTTCATTTTACTATTTAACCCTGTGTTAATAACTAAAAATCTATTTTTTGCGACGAGTGACTGGTTTGGCTTGTCTTAATCAATCAATTTATTGAATCCGCTTTAGATACAGTGTCACTAAAATGTATGGTTCATCCAAGATATACATACAAAGTATACAAAAATACTGTAAAATTGTTTTAAAATCTCAAAAAAATAAGTAAATCAAAATACTCAAGGTACAGTACTGAAAATAATATAAACTTAAACTACTGAATTTTAAACAATTAGTTTAAACAGAAGTCTGAAGACTGGTTCCAAAAATCCTGCTATACATGTAATTCATGAAGGTTATACATGCATACTGAACAAAAATACAATGTAAATTAAAATACAAGGGGAATTTGTGCAAAAAATTGCCAACAAAATAAACTTAAACTACTTGGCTTTAAACAATTAGTACGTATACATCTGAGGACTATATTAATTAGTAGAAACGATACACACTGATTTTTATATATTCCTATATACACACCTGCCTTTGCCACAAATTATTAATGTATGTTTTGTTTATAGAAACATTAATAGGTATACGCATAAATTTTTATGATTTAAATAATGAATTTATAAGGTAAGATGAGGATAATAATAGTTATTTAAAAAAATATTATTACTATGTAGGTGTTTATGTTGGCTGGAGGTTACCAAACTATAAGTTTGATTGCATCCGTGTTTGTCGTCTTTCACGCTGTTTCTGTGGCCATCTTTTACAAGACCATGCAAAATATAATGGTACTGTATAATTTTATATGGTAGTAACTTTGATATGGAGAAACACCTCCTTTTTGATATATAAAGGTGACAGTAAATATTTGAGAAAAACCTATTGTCGCTAATGGGATTCGAACCCAAGACTTTCTCATTACCATTCAGTAATGTATAGCCCTAGAACTTCACTAGCACTTCATTGAGGCCTGCATTTGATAACATGTTTACCCTCAGTAAATCACAGTTTTTGGCTTCAAGATACTCTTCAAATATTCGGACGGCATACTTGTTTTTTTCGTATTATCACTGGCTGCTGAACTCAATAGCACTTCTCATGTTCATCGAAATCTGGAACACGCTACCATTGCTGTTCCTAGCCTACAGTGTGTAGCAGAGCGATCGTCAGCTTCCAGGTCATCAAATTCGGTCAAATTTAAATTAGTAGAAGCGCGCCCTCAACAATAGACTTAGCATAATTGTCTACTTTTCATGTACGAGCGAATTGCGAGAAGGGCAAAACAAAAAGACTATTGCTGGGCTACTATTGCCTGGCTCTTAATCAATCAAATGCCTGGAATCTATGTATGATGAATAATGTATATGATAGTAACTGGGGTATGGAAAAACACCTGCACACCTGCACAGGGATAAATATAAGGTGGTGGCAATGATTATTTAGAAAACATATTGTCCCCATCAGGATTATAACCCAAAACCTTCCGATTTCCTTTTCAATGCTTATGTTGGATGTTTTAACCAGTAGCCATTTGCCTCAAGAAGGGGGCTACTTTTTCGACGAGTTATGGGGGCTTATTAAGAAGACTAAAGATGTAGGGGAAATATGAATGGCAGCCATCGAGTGGTGGCTCCAGAAAATTATCAACAGGGGGCCCAACATCTCGCAATTCGCTCGTACATGAAAAGTAGACAATTATGCTAAGTCTATTGTTGAGGGCGCGCCCCTGGGTTGGTTCATGGGGATGGTTTTTATGGATTAGTATGGCCCATATTGTACATGGGGGGGGGGGGTGGTGTGAAATGCCATTCAGCTGCTGCTGCCACTGATAGTAACCCTTAGAATTATAAGCCATCAGGAAACTGATGGCTTATAATTCTAAGGCATCTTCAGAAAGGTCTATATATCCTCCTTGTGAATATTTAAAATGTCAATTATATTAGTAAACCAATTGTGAAACAGTGGCCAAGCCCCATTCTGTACCCCCACCTTATTGCCTGTTTTATAATTCTTGAATGAACTTCTGCAACATTGTGGAGTGGAGTTAGCTTGGTGGTGAAGATGTTTGACTTCCAATCTCTTGGTCCTCTGTTCAATTCCTGCCAATTTTCCCGTGTCCAAAACAAACTCCACTCCCTCCCTAAGCCTCATATTGAGACTTAACTTATGTGGAGCAATGTGCATGTTTGTCTTGTGAAGGGATCGCTAATTAGAAAAGTTTGATGTTTGGCATATTCTTAGCCAATTGTACCTAAAATTTAAGAAAATGCAATAAAATAGAACCTGTGTTGGAAGTTGAACATTGTATTAATCATTATTTTGCAAAAGTGTTTTAAATTCTTCAGCAAAAAGTCTGCGTGTCCCTTGTGGTCAATGTGAGTGCAAAGCATTTGCCTTTGTTCCTGGACGACCAGAGGATGTTGGGGAATTCTGGTTCCAGCGGAGAAGGAACTTCGACCCATCCACGTGGCGAGCAAAGTGCCGATGTAAACACACTCATGAAGAACACAGATGTAATGGGATGCGACATTGTAAAACAAGAGGTCAGTACAAACAATACATTGTGTTTATTCATATAACGCCCTGGGGTGTTTATTGATGAGAAACATTTTTGAGGGGGTGTTTTATTTTTGTGCGTAAAATGAGTAGGCCTACATTTATACTCAAATGTCTTGTAATTTCACTGTAAATGTGGAACTACAACACATGATTACCGTTTATTTGAGGGAGGCTTTATTCAAGGTGAGGTGCCGTTTATCGAGGAGGTGTTTCTTTGATTAAATACAATATCGACATTTTATTATATTCTGACATGGTTCAGTCTTAATTTTTTGAATGATTATAAGTACTTTGTACATTTGAATCACTTTCATGGGAATCGAACCCATCTCCTCCAGTGTCATTAGCATGCTATCGTACCACTAGACCACTATGGGCTGGCTTGTGCTAATGGCTAGGGTTGGGTTCTCAACTGGTGGCATGCCCTGCAAATGCCTGTTATGCAGCCTGCGAGAACAAGCCGAAAGTAATATTTTCCGTTTGACTTGGGCCTAGAATTCTAACCTTGATAATTTTGCATTCTGTTTTGCCGATTAGGCCTATATATTGGCCCACAACTTGTAGCGATTTAATCAATCAAATTGGAAGAACTATTGCAGCAAACAGCAAAGAATGACTGTATTACCGATGACCCAGTTTGTGTGATAAACACTTTGACTTTTGCAATACCAAACACAAGGGTAACTTTCTTAGGTCAAGATGCTCTGTATGAGAATCTAGCGGCTTATTATTTTCAAAAAATGTATAATTCGGGAAGGGGGACCACCCGCTCCCAAGGCTCGCGCCTTTGGCGCTCCGAGGGTTCTACACGCCATAGTCAGGGGCGGATCCAGAAATGTCCAAAATGGGGGGCCGAAAGTTGGGCCGATTGAGACAACACTGTCGTAGGGGGTCCGGGGGCATGCCCCCGCGAAATTTTTGTGTTCTAGACGCCCGAACATAACATTTGAGGCATTCTTGGCCATCATTTTTTTCTTTTTCTCTCTTTTTTTTTCTTTTTTTACCTCCCAAAAGGGGGGGCCGGGGCCGGGCCGGCCCCCCCCTAAATCCGCCCCTGATAGTACACCTCTTGCCCTGGCCCTTCAAATTTATTCAGCGAACAAATTTGGCCCCTAGGGTTGAGAACCCCTGCTATGCAGTATTGGTTGGTATAATCAGGTTAATAACTCTAAAATGTTTCGGCTAAAATTCCCCAGAATCAGTTTTGTTCCTTTAAGTGATTCAAACATACTATTTAGCTGTGCATTATGCACATTATATATAAAAACATTTTTATTTGACCCACATTGATATACCCCTACCCTCACCAATAGTAAGGGATTGAAAGGGATCAGACAGTACATTTAAACAATGGCACTTTGATTTGAATGCAAACTACGACCCTTATTTGTATATGATTTTTTTAGGATGCAGTTGTAGTGCTTTCAATTCTAATTTTCTGTGTGCAGCTTGCGATAAGCACTGGGAAGAACATGAAACTTTGTTCGAAGGAGAAACTGAACGTAGACAAAATGGCATCCCATATGGTAAGACATTAGGTTGGCATATATTGCCAAGAGGCTGTGTTGTCAACAAGAGAGTATCAAAACAATTGTCGCCTAAAACACTTTCATAGTGTTGATAACATCATAAAAAAAAGAATAATAATAATATAACATGGTTTTTAAGCGCCCTATAATAATCTCTTGGAGTGCTATTACCCACATAAATGACCAAATAACAAAATTAAATTTAATAAGATGCTTTTTTAGCCTGTCCTTGAACATAATATAATTAAAAATATATAATTAAATCATATTTCAGTATAATAACTGAAATAAGACATTTTTTAAAGGCTCCAAACTGAGCCACCAACAGCAGTGACCCTGGCTAGGCATAGTTGGGCCCAATTTTGATGGCTATGTTCAACTGATTTGGGCCCATTATTCGGGAAAAAGAAAGTACTGATTAATATCTCTAGGCCTCTTAACAGGAGTTCCTGGCTTTCGCAGCAAGAGTGTTCGTGCCACTTTCCGCCAGCCATAGCCAGCTCCTGGTCAACTCGTTATCTTGCACTCGGGATGTCAGATTAAATGAATGAAATTCTTCCATATATGTTGTTCTCTACTACTTAACTTCACACACAGACAAAGAATTTATGGCATTTCGTTTTAAAAGTGTTAAATAATATTGATAATAAAATGATGTATAATGTAAAAATATTGTTTTAATTCATTTTATAATTGCCTGAGAGCACTGTGATATTTAATCATAGTTCTGCATTAAAAGACCATCCGGTGTTGTTAGTCCATACACCACAAGCACTGTAACCCAATGTGGGGGCAGATACAATGTCGTGTTCTGTTGAAAGTCTTGGCTGTGGGCACTGCAGGCTTCTAATTTCCCACTATACACAGACTTTGGTGGCATGTAAAACATGTGTAACTGTCAAAGTGACTCCTAAAATAGACATTTTAATTGATTGATTTTAAATTGATTGTACAAGGCTGCTGTTCTGTATATTCAAGTTGTTCCAACAATTTTCTAAATTATATAAAAAACTTATCATTACATAACAATTTTTATAATTAGTGTATTTTTCAATTTGCAGGCGAGGAGTATTTACCATTTGCCGAGATGCCTAATCTCCGAAACATGGCATTGACCGGGGTTGATGATGATCCGGGAATATATCGAGAGCTGGTAGAAGGAAAGGGACCAATTCCACAGGGAAGACAGATAACACAGGGCACCCCAGTAAGGCCTAGTGCTAATCCATCGTTTAAACCTGTCTGGGACTAATGTGCAATTTTTTATAAAATGTTAAATACTGTATTATTATTGTACTTACATTTAACTGTAAGTATTAATGGTTGTTATATAGATATACAAATATCAACCCAATTTGTTTATATAAGGCCATTATGTATTGAATTTTTATCCATTATTAAGTATGCAAATTATAATGATTATTCTCAAAACCAAAAATTTTCGACCTTATTCTATAATTTATTACATGTTCTTTTGTTGTGTTGATGTATTGAAGACAGATATGACAGGGCACCCAAAGAAGGCCTATTGTTATAGTCCATCGTTTAAACCTGTCTGAGACTAAAAGTGCAATGCTGTATTTAGAAATATTAAATACTATCATTATTTTAATTACAGTACTGTATATATTAATACTTGGTATATATAGATATATAATATACAACCCAATTTATTTACATCGGACCATTAGGTATAGAATTTGTATCCATTATTAGGTATGCAAAGTGTATGAATATTTTCTAAATCAACGAGTTTAATCAATTTTATATTTTATAATATGTTATTGTGAAAAAGGAGTTGCCCTAACCAGGATTCGAACCTAAAACGCCTTATTACCACTGTGGCATTGTTGAGAATTCAAATCCCAGTTATACACTGATTTTTATTGGGGCCCTGCATGTACACTTGGGTAGTCGAACAACACTAGTTGTTATTGCACTGCGCAGATAAATATGATATTGCCCTCTCATCTTCACCATTTTAACAAGACAGTAGAAAGATACTTTTTTTAATTAAATCTCAGTACAATCTTTGGTAGAGAAACACTTTCATTCTGGTGATTAAGATATTTATCTAGAGTATGTGACAATAATGATTGTAATGGAAAAGGTGTATTAAAAATAACCGAAAAATGATTGTTTTTTTTTTCATTGACTCATCATTTCACAGCAGCGACGGTCGTAGTGGTTTGAAGTTTTTCTCAAATTAGCCATAATGCTGAGGTTTATATTCACTTTAATAAAAATAAACTTGAATGTATTTACATTTTACGAATATCAGCAACAGTACAGTACAGTAGTTGTGATAGTACAATAGTAGCAACGCAGAGCCTCTATGTTTGTGGACGCATATCTAATTTGGCAAATCTGCCGGTCTGCTACCGTATCACACGATTCCGACGTTTGTCAGGATTAATAATAATAACAATTAATTATCTACATTAAATAAAGAACAATCAATATTACAGCTACATCAACATGCCGGTACCGGTGAGGCAAGTAGCCTGCCTACCACCATTGAAAGTACTGTACAGTATTATTGTGGAATGTTGGGTTCTCATCCCGATGGTGACAAACACGTATATATAGAGTTTATTTATTTGCGACACTTCGCCTTTGAAATGGCAGCACTCACAAACAGTTGTGCTATCAGACCCTGACTATCAAACAGCTGGGGTACTAGGGTGGGTGGGGTCTTGAGAAGAGAGCGTAACTGTCTCTTATACACATCTAGATGTGTATAAGAGACAGAGGAAATGTAAAAAAAAAACAACAAAAAAAAAGGAATTGGTTTTAGAGTTATACAAGTTAATGTTCGTTTAGCCCAACCATATTGAGCTATTTGTGTTAACTTTTCATCACTTTATGAATAAAATATTAAATGGCTATTTATTTTGATTGTACCATACTTTAAGAGTATCAGATAAGTTGTAGCCCTATGACTACAGCATCAAGTTGCGCCACCACTCTTAGCTACAAATTGATTACCATGTTGAAAACACTGACTGATGGATTCGATGTTGTACGGCCCGAAATGTAGAATAAATGGTGACACGAAAGAGATGTCATTTTTGTGCTGATCACTTCCAATAAGCAATTGTTTCTACTCTAGGCCTACTAATTTGAATAAAAATGGATTGACTTTAAGGCCTACAATTAGGAAGTTGTTTGCACATCACACAAGTTAAGTGATACTGCATTCTTAGTGTCTTAGATTTTATGGGGGTATGGGAAACCCCCAGCAAAATATGAGTTGGTCATTCTTTCATCCCTGCATTTTTGGTCCATTGTATTAGTTCTGATCCATTGTATTAGTTCTGACATGTTTTGGCTTAAATTACTGGCAATTTTTAATCTTATAGCTGACAAACAAAATACATGCAATGTATTGGTGTTGAAATGGAAATATTTTGGAAATAGAAATATGGGGATTTGGTTTAGTGTCACATATTTAAATGTAAAAATAAATATAAAGTATTCCCAATAAGTTCCAAAAAGAAAGTGAAGTTAGTACATATAAAACGCTTTACACATTTACTGTAAATGCACTAATTTAAATATTCATCTTATAGTTTCAAGCTATTGTTTTTGCCTACGGTAATAGACCATTTTCCAACTACCACTGGGGGCTTTCAGAAGTCTAGCACTTCGCTCTACGTAGTTACCATCATGGATTAAATAAAAGATAACAAATTAAATTACTAACGAGCACAGATATTTTAAAACTGAAAAACACACAGTGCAAAGCAATTAATAAGAAAATAAAAGTTGGAAACGTTACACTGAGAGTAAGAGAACACTAGACCGGACATTGGAACAAAAGGGAAGCAATTCGTAGTTGATAGAAATTTCGCCACAAACTTAATTAGGAAAACTAAATCAACTTTGAAAATAAGCTTGCAGACGAGATAGGATTTAATGAAAAATGCTTTTGGAAATATGTGAAAAGTCAAACCAAGTGTAATCCTGGGGTCCCTGATCTCATTGCTGAACGGAGTTCGCGTGTCTAATGACCTATTTACCGTACTCGCGCGAAAAGCGCCGGGGCGCTTAAAATATGTTTTGCACTTTCTGAGGGGCACATATTCAAACGGGGCGCTTATTCAAACAGAGTGGAAATTGAGGAGGAGCTTATGGAAATAGATGAAAATTCAGGGGTTCTTATGGGAAATTATTAAAGGGCAATTTTTGAATAAAAAAAAAATATATATATATAAGGACATTACGAATGGTGGTTAGGCGGAAAAGATAATCGTCCAGAGAACATGACTCATGACAAGAATGCGTGAATATTTACATCAGCAAAATAGCAAATGCAATTAGTGGTAGTGGTAGTGGTTAGCTTGTTGGCCATCGGCCGATTGAGATTAGCAGGATAGCAGGATCATTGTATTTTTTTCTTGAAAAGTCGTATGAGAATGTGCTAAAGGTCGGAAAAAGAAAAAGAGGAGTAGGACTAGGCATAGACAAATATGTAAAAAGGGTAAAGTTGGAAATATACTGTCTGTCCAGGGATCGGAGCTCTCAGTCTGTCCAATAGAAATATCCTCATTTTGATATTGACCTAAGAAGAATGTGTTTCCACTCTGCAGCTCAAATCATGCCAAACCACAGTCCCAGGATTGATTTGATTATTGACTTGCTAAAAAGAAAATCTTATTCAAATTAGAAGTGGCCCTTATTTAAAGCGTAAGCGTTTGTCGGAGCGTGAAAGGTTTGGTTTCCCAACCTTGAGGTCGGGGTTTCAATCCCTCGCTGTGCATTTCGCTTGTGCCCTTGAGCAAGGCACTTTATCTGCATTGCTTCTCTCCACCCAGGAGTATAAATAGGTACTTGGTGGGGCTGCTTGCTCCAGCGCTGAATACAGCAGCAACACTAAGCATTGACCAGGGACAGAAGAGCTTCGTATCTGCAAAGAAAGGCGCTATATAATAATAATAATAATAATTCTGGATTTATCTATATAAATATATGAATATGAATAATGAATAAGGAAATTTTAACGTTAGGAGGGGCGGTTATTCGTGTTTAGAAATGAGGATCTGTCAGATATCCCTAATCTATCTTTTTCTGCTGATACATGTTTTGTGGATGATATCTCCTTTGTCAAGAGGACACATGCAGATTCTGTCTAGTTTGAATACCAATAAATCTGCTGGAACTGACGGGTTACATACTAGTGTGTTGTTTGAACTTCGATCTGTTATATTATTACCTTTAAAACTTATATTTAACAAGCTTTATTTAGAGGGTGCTGTACCCACGTCCCGGAAGGAAGCATGGGTGGTTCAGATTCTAAAGAAGGGTAATAATTAAGAACACTCCATCTAATTATAGGCCCATTAGTTTAACATCGATTGTAGGGAAGATCACGGAACGGATCATTAGAGACTATCTTATGGAATATCTTGAGACAAATTGTTTATTATGTATAAATATGGTTTTAGGAGTGTTTTTCTTGTGCAACATGTTCACCTAATACAATAAATATTGGGTGACGGCCCAATTGTAACATCATCTACAGGAGAAGATAGCAGGGACGTAGCCAGGATTTTGAAAGGGGGGGGGGGAGCCGTTATGCGAATTACGTATGACCCCGGCGGGGTCAAGGGGGCGAATCCCCCTGTGAAGTAGCGCAATCTGAACGTTCTTAGGACTGTTTGAGAGGATAAAGTGAAAATTGCAATAGACGCATTATAAATAAGCGCAAAAATAATTATATAATAAATCAACAGTGGCAGA
>NW_022713610.1:65054-77250 GCF_011630105.1 Anneissia japonica
GAATAGGGGTAGCCAAACTGATGTGACATTACATTTCGTTTTCGTTTTCATGTATTAAGCGACCATTGTTTTGTGATCACAGTTTACATTGTATTGAATATTTACAACAGTTGACGGAAATACTCCCCGCTGCATTACCAATCTTAAATGGCACGAGATGATTAGTACAGTAGGCCTAATTTTCTTGCTGATGGCAATTTCAATGGTTTTACTATGGACCTATTTTATTATTAATACACCATTTAATTGATAAGCCATTCTATATCCACTAACTCGTTTCGACAAAGCTGCCAATACCACAGTGCCGTATCGTACCGGAACATTACGCTACATTTCCTTATTTCTTCATATTTCTCGAAGAGTCTGGGCTGAATATGTTTTCGACTTTGGAAATAAAATTGCTCATCGAGCCTATTTGAAAGTTCATAGCCTAAATTAAACATGCTCATCAAACCTCCCATTGAAAGTTCATCAGCACTTACTGAGTTCAAACACAATTTCAAATTAAATTCAGATAGGCGCTTAATTATTTATTTCCTAGACTGTGTTTTCGATAATGCACACGCAGTTTAATATTTTGAATTTATTTTCTCATGTGATAATTGCATTATTATAAAATTGAGGCCTATTAAAGGGTTTTCTTTTAATTTTGCAGTCAGAAAATAACTATATATTATTTATATTAAATAAAAACATTGTTATAACCATCTTGGTTAAATCATTATTAATTATTATTATTAGGCCTATTATTATCATTATTATTATTATTGTTATTATTATTATTATTATTATTATTATTATTATTATTATTATTATTATTGTTGTTGTTGTGATGAACACAAGTAATGAAAGTAAATAATTTTGTTTATTTGTATATTCCCCGACAAAATGAAACCAGTATACTGTACACAGACTAATTCCCAATGTGAGGCTTAGCTAATTTAGTTTGCTTTAGTCGTGAGAAAAAGCTTGCAACACTGACAGTGACACTGAGCCCAGAACCATTGAATTTAAAAGCAAGCATCTTAACCATCAAGCTATTTAACTCCATATAAACAAAACAAAATAAATAGTTTTTTTTAAATGGTGGCACCTACTTAAAACATTTCTATTTTGTTACAATGATACGAACATTTATATTGGTATCTACCTCACGCTCTTTGGTTCAATTAAACTCGCTAAGAATAAAAGAAAAATCAAGGCTTTTCAAAAAATTAGAAGTAACCTTATTGATGTAGACTGTAACTCTGCCTTTAAATTGTTTTTTATACGTTACATTGTAGTTTATCCAATTATCTTCTAATTGCTGTGAAATATTGGCCCATATGTTTAATTTTAATGTTAACAATTTCATGTCAAGCTCTATTATCAAATGTAGTGCTTAATTATCTATAATGAATACTACAGGTCTCCCCCCAATTAACGACTCCTCCAATTAAAGACCATCTCTAATTAAAAACTACTTTTTTGCAGCCCCGGTTAAATTCCTATCTTTCAACATTAGCTGTTCCCTCCAATTAAAAACTTCCTCTACTTAGAGACCAAGGACCATGGTGTTACCGAACTGATAATTTTCCTTCCAATTAAATACGAATATAAAATAATGGTTTTAATGCTATTTAAAAAAAATGATAAATGTTATATAAATTAAACCTAAAAATATTAGCCAATGCATAATCATAAGATGATGTTTGGTGTTTTTATTTATTTATTTTTTTGTATTTTTGAATAACGATATTGTCTGTAGTGATTGTAGTAATATTTCAATTACGAAGTTGGTTTAATCAAAACCTTGTAAATTTTCCGAGTTTCATCAAACATCTGTAGATGAAATATGAGAGGTTATTTACGCGAAATCACTAGAAGCATGTATTCTGAATCCTTTACCTTCCTCCGTTTCAAAACCATGTCCTACCATTATTCCCTATCTGGAATTAATTGTTAATAATGTTCTTGCTACTTTTTCTGCATGTCTTAAACATTCTGTTGTCGTTCCCTTGTTAAAGAAACAGGCCTTAATGTTTAAGAATTATCGTTCCTGTGTCCATGCTGTCTTTCGCTGGCAAGCTTATTGAGAGGATAATGGTGATTAGGTTGAATAACTATCTGTCTACTAACAATCTTCTACCGTCTGTTCAGTCTGCTTACAAGAAAAAAAATAGTGTTGAAACTGCTCTTCTATTATTGATAGTGTGTTGAGGTCACTTGATGTAGGAAATGGAGTAATAGATTCTGTGTAGTTTTATTATTACATTATTCATCGGCTTTCGAAACTGTTCATCATCTTATTCTTTTTATGGTATTGACTGAAAGTTTCGGGATAAAGGGCAATCCTTTTCGGCTTTTGTGGAATTATCTAGTCACGTAGCTGTTCTGTTAGAGTTGGCTCCTGTTTTTCAAGTCCCATTCCACTTGATTTTAGTGTGCCACAGGGGAGCGTTTTGGGTCCCCTACTTTTTATTTGCTATACTTCTGGGCTCGCACGTGTTATTACCTCTTTTAATTTAAATTTCCATTTCTTTGCTGATGATGGCCAGCTTTGGAAAGAAGTAATTATGATGACATCAAGTAGACCATTTCCTTGTTTGAATCCTGTTTAACATCAATTTCTGAGTGATCCCGACTCATGAAACTTAAACTTAACTCTAGTAAGACTGAACTTATTGTTATTTCTCCAAAGAGTCGATCTGTTCCTGTCTCTAATATTCAAATTAACTGCAATAATACTATACTAAGCCCCTCTGATAATGTTTCGAAATCTTGGAGTCATTTATGACAAGCATTTGGATTTTTTCCAACTACATTACGTCTATCTGCAAATCTGGTTATATCCATCTTCGATGAATTAGTTACATTAAGCTCTATCTTACATCTTCTACTACTGTCACATTAGTACATGCATTTATTACATTTAAAATTGATTTTTGCTCTTTAGCTTCTTCAGAACTCTGCCGCCCGTGTTTTCACTATGGCTAGGAAATTTTCTCATATCACCCAGATTCTAAAAAACCTGCATTGGCTTCCTGTCAGCCAAAGACTAAGGTTCAAGATCCTCCTTCTCACTTTCAATTCCATCAATGGCCTTACACCTTCGTATCTCTCCTCCACACTGTTTCTCGACCAACCCTCTCTTCTTATTGCACCATGCTACGTGTTCCACGTGTCAGACATGTAGGTTCTGGCGAGCGATCTTTCTTTTTCTCAACTCCATCACTTTGGGATTCGATCCCTGCTGATCTTCATAATATCACTTGTCCTCAGTTATTTTTACTCAACTTAAAACCTATCTTTTTTTTTTTTTTTTTTTTGTAATTTTTACTAATGAGTTCATGGGATTCTTCTGCTGCTGTTTTTTTTCTCCTACCGCCGGTGGCAAGTTATTTTTTTGACTTTAATAGTTTTATTGCATTCTTATTATTAAATAGGGGCGAAGATTCCAAAGAAATCCTTTATTAAGAATAAATAAATAAAGACCGCATTTAGTGCCGGTCTTAAATCATAGGGATTTTATTAGAATCCAAAGATGAATGGTTATAGCA
The DNA here is from genome assembly GCF_011630105.1 of Anneissia japonica. Lineage (NCBI taxonomy): Eukaryota > Metazoa > Echinodermata > Crinoidea > Comatulida > Comatulidae > Anneissia > Anneissia japonica. Next base: position 68,594 of record NW_022713610.1, read on the forward strand.
GACCGAACTGAATGAAAATGTTCCCTTTAATTAAAGACAACTTTTAAAACATATACTGGTTTTAGTGCAGATTTTTATAGGAATCGAAATACTATAGATCAATACTATACATGGAATAAAACATTCAAACATAATAATAATACTGTATAATAATTTATATTTTATTTATATTGCGTTTCTTTCAATAAAAATTGTTCAAAGGCGCATCACAAATTAAATTAAAACACATTTTACACTTAAAATACAGTAGTTAAAATACATAGAAAAAGCACATTTGCAATTTTCCAATAAACACTAACCACACCCATGTTATTGACTGAAGGCTTGTGTAAATAAAAATGTTTAAACTTGGATTTTAAAGGAGCGTATAGACGTCGTTTCGGTATTAATTATAGAGGGTAAGTTATTCCATGGCTGGCTAAAGCAAAAGCCCGATCAACCAAAGTTGACAGTATTCTTCCGTTGAGATACGGTAGAAGATCTAAGGTTATGCCCCTGTCGTTGCCTAATCGTTGTGAGGTCGGTCATATATTTTGGGGCAAATCCATGTATACACTTAAATGTTAAAAGTAAAATTTAAAACTAAATTCTTGCTCACTGGTAACCAGTGCAGCAAAAATTGAAGTAATATGGGACCTTCTTAGGGTATTGGTTACTAGCCTAGCCGCATCATTTGGAAGTCTTTGTAAATTGATCAATTGGGACTTCGGCAGCCCATAAAGTAGCCCATTACAATAGTCAAGACTACTGGTTGTAAAAGCTTGAAAAAGAGCTATAAATGAACTATGATATAGTGTCACCACACAATAAACACAGTGTGTTTACAGTGTGTTCACTCTGTGGACTATGTGAAATTGGTGAGGTTTTCACAGTGTGAAACACAGTAAACACATTGTTGTCACAAATTGCTAACATTCAGTAAACTCAGTGTTAACACACTGTTAACACACTGTTCCCATAGTGTACCACACAATACACAAACTATCTCCATATTGTCACTAAACACAGTGTCCCTATAGAGTAAACATAGTGTCACCCCACAAAAAACACAGTGTGTTTACTTTGTTGACTATGTGAAATTGGTGAGGTTTTTACAGTAAACACATTGTTGTCATATCTTGCCAACATACAGTAAACACAGTGTTAACCCATAATATTATTGACTATGTGTTATTGGTGAAGTTTACACTAAACTGTTTGTTCTACAGATATTCAGTGTCACCACGCAGTAAAACCATCACATGCACAAAATTCTCACCTTCATCCTGCAAGGTACAACAAAAATAAAATATTAACAGTTTTAAAATTGATAAAATAAACATTTATTAAACTAACTTTTAAGTACATATATAAGCACTTTCATAAGATTATTGCATAATAGTCAGACGAATTATGTATGTGTTATAACATTTTTAAGTTAAAAACATACATTAGTCAAATGTATACAGTAACTGCTTCACACTAAAGATATTGTTTTGCTTAAAATTAGTAAAGGATTTTAATAGTTGTTAAGTTAATGTAGCAATGAGTTTACAATTGTAAATAGACGAACAGTTACTTAGATGGTAAAGCATGCTGCAGCTCATCTGTAGGATATGAAATAAACTTTAAAAAAATAATTAATTACAACACTTTGCTAAGTTACCTTTAACAAAGATAATTACAATTACAAATTAAAATTAAAAAATTACTGCACATTAAGCGCCTGTTGTTAAACATTAGCTGCTGTATCCATTCCCTTTGACATGGAGCGCCTTATATCTTCACATATTTTAGTCATCTTGGTTTTTACATCTGCTGACTGGATATCTGGGTATTCTGAAATTATATAAAAAATATTGTCACAAAACTTCGAAAATATGAAAAGTAGGCCTATCATATATAAATGAGAATTACATTGCTCTTATAAATTTCTAGGTTCGAGTAGAACTGTATATGCAGTAAAAATTTTGAAATTGACGTGTTCGAAAGACAATTAGATTCATAAATTGTGAACTTTAATTGCTAAACCCGGAGAACACCATGAGACTCATGTCAGCATGACAACACAAACTTGAGTAGTGACATGTAATAGCAAGTATCACGCAACATAATGCTGCAATAACAGTGGCCTGCTAGCTTCATTATTTTAATGGTGTTAATGTGGGACTGTAGGTTTCATTATTGCTAACAATACTGTATTATAATGTTTAATGTGTAGATATGAAACATTAATTTACTTACTGTAATTGAATAGTGGAGCAATGAGGTATACATAAACTTTTTAACGGTCTTGGGGCAAAATGTCAAATTTTGTTTACAACTGTTGAATAGTACATTGCTTGTATTTTTAGTAATTCAACATGGTAATATTGAGTCATTCTAAAATTAACGGTCGTAAAGCAGACAATTTACTATAATGCAATTTATTTACTGTAATACATTTGCTGTTGTCCTAAATTAAAACACAAATTGATTACTTAAATCTCAAAAAAATAAATAGAAAATTATCTTACCAACTATTGCAGATACTGTATATTTTTTGTTTGTCATTGCAGCACATACCAGTCTATTGCAGCACATACCAGTCTGCTACTAACCAAATTGGATATGAAGATATTATATATTAATAGGCGTAAACAAGTTATACGTAATAAATTCTCCAGCAGAAGGGTCTAACCACAATGGTGGGAGAGATCAATGGACGTTGATATTCGGAGCGGAAACGCGAGTGTAACGAAAATCGCTTATGGTAAAAACATAAAAAGAATGATAAACGAAGGAGGGTAGCGCTGTGGGAAGAGTATAAAATCAAGAAAGCAAATGCCAGAAACATGATCAATCATAAAATAATGCAGCAGCAGCAGCAGCAGCAGCGGCACTCGGTATTCAACGTCAGTGATGCAAGACTATGACCATCATCGGAAGAGCAGCAGTCCTGTAATGATCCAAATGGGCAACACTTGGCTGACTGGGGTCATGACCTCCACTACATAACTAAAATGACAAATCAAATAAAGCTTAGTCACACACCGGGTCGGGAATTTATGTTTACAATGGCGCCCTCAGTCATCAAAGTCTGTTACAGAAAGGTAAATGTCATTTAGTCTTTATAAATTGCAGTTATGGAAAATTTGAAAAAGTAATGTAATCATTTAAAACGACAAAAAAATGTGGTTTAACAACATAGTACAGTATATTGTATAGCTAGTATAAAAATTTGTTGAATTGTCTTTTTTTCACAGAAAGCAGAAGAAAATCAGAAACATCAATTGAACTCGTCCATGACTAGAACATGTTGCCAATAAGTGAACAAGATTTTTCCAGACATACTGCCTGTGTTACACTGACAAATTTGTATTTTTTTTAAGTGTTAATGTACAATAATGTATTGTTTAATTGTAAAACTCAATTCTAATAAAGGAAATGAAAGTCAGTGTAATACACGGACTTTCCCTTTAATGCCCTCTACAATTAAATACTAACTTGTTGAGACCAGTATATAGCACACTGAAAAATCCTGTGTTGTCTAAGTAGATTAATGTGATTGGCTACTACAAACTCTACTTGATCATTACATTATTCTCAGTCTTTCCTATCTGTATTATTATTATTGACTGACTTTAAAAACTATACTTTCTAAAAGTTAATGTTTATCTTCTTTATGCCATAGTCAGCATAATTAATGGTTTAACAGTTGATTATTTCAAAAAGGCATGGCCGTGTTCAATTGTCCTTTTCAGTTACTGTAACAATAACAGGCAAAATATGGCATCCTAGCTCTTCACAGTGTACTAATAAATTAATGAAAATTAAAATTTATTAGATTGATTGGTGATGGAATATCCAGACATTCAGCAAATGTCCAATTTCAGCCTAGCACAGAATATAAACAACATGAGAGCAACTTTATAGTCAGCTGAACTTGTGGTATCCACTGTGTGTGCTGACCGTGGAAATCGCAATTCCCATCGCTGATCTTTGTGTATTTTAACTGGAGGGCAGAAATGCAACTTACGATAGTGCATCATCTTTTGGATATTGGTCCTGTGTGCATTTTATGGTCCATGTGCTCACTTTCAGAAAGTAGTAGGGGATGTCTTCCAGTGTACTTCCCAATCACCATTAGAATGACCCCACTGGAATAGGTCTTTAGACTTTGTAGGTTATCCTTGGTGTTTACCCCAAATAAATTCATCCATCTGTCCATGCCAGGTTTTGACCTCGCATTCCACTATGAAATTTGCAAATTGCAACACTTTCAGTAAAAGTGTTGTGTTTAACAACATTATGCTTATTTGACCACGGACACCAAATAAAAAATCATTGACAAACTATTTTGATCAGAAGTTTAATGTTTGTTTAAAACATATAAGGAACAATTAGAATACTCAAATATGTTTGAAAATAATTATGAATTATATTGAACAAATTAAACAAATTTCTTCATTACACAACTTTTGAAGGATGATTGTATCATAATTATACTGTAAATTATATTTAAATAAATATTACAGTATTATATATATAAAAATGTTATGATTATTTTTCAGATCGTCATTTAGTTCCATCTCCTGCTTCATCAATGTACTCCTTGAATGATGCCTATTCATCGTACGAGCAAAGTTGTTTACACCAAGCTCCCAACACAACATCACTACTAAACGAGTGACAACATCTCTATCATACCACCAAGGCCAAGCCCGTTCCCCATCACCTTTCAATATGACAGTAAAGTAAATGTTTTAGGTCAATAATTTCTTCTTTTTTATTTCTAATTAAAAAAAAATTGTTTACATACTTTGCTAAAAGCGTGGCTCATCATTCCCTATCTAGAGAATTATAATATTTATTATATTTAATTTCATATTTTCATATTTATAATATAACCAATTTAATACTAAGCTACAGTTCTCTCACAGTGCTCAGATATTTAAGTTTTAAGATTTATTTATTTGATATAAAACCTCAAATTGAAGCCCTGGGCTTCTTTTGTTTTAGTGAACCTTCGATGGGCTTCATTTTGAGGCTACGTTTGCAAAGTAAAGATGGGGCTTCTTTTCAAAATGAATGCTGTAAATTTTGGGAATTACTCCTATATGACAATAAATAGGGCCACTGTAACATCAATCTGTTTTATGGAGTGTATTAACCGGCATTAAATCTACTGTATAAACCAAGCGTTTTTAAAAATTTAATTTGTTTCTTTGAAATTCATGTACAGTGTGTGTACAGTACTATGTGTACTGTACACATAGTACAGTGTGTACTGTACTATCTAAACAATTGTTGGTTGTTTTGTTGCTTTTATTTGTATGTTGTTGCGAGAGATTTATTTTTCTCAATAGTAATGCTTTAATGAGTTTTGATAGTTCTTGTAAATTTTACTTTATACCTTTAAAGTTTAAACAGATTAAATGTTTGCCTTAGCTATGTCGGCAGGATTCTCGTCTGTAGGTACGTGGTGCCACTGATGTGGTTTTGACAAGGTGTATATTTTGTGAACTCTATTTGCGACGTAAGTGTGAAATCGTTTTGACTCGTTGGATATGTATCCTAGTACCACTTTACTGTCTGTGTAAAATGTGGTACTATCTAATCTTATTCGGCTGCCAAGTTCGGAGCAAATTGTCTGTGCAAGGGTGTTAGCTAGTACTGCTGCACAAAGTTCCAGTCGTGGTATCGATACAGCATGTGTTGGCGTTACCTTCGCCTTGGCCAGCAAAAAAGAGACGTAGGGTTGGTTGTGCTCGTCTACTTGTCGCAAATAAGCCACAGCTCCATTGGCAAGGTTGCTGGCGTCGGAGAATATATGTACTTCTTTGCTTTTGACGACGCCAAAATCTGGTGGCCGGTAGCATCTTTTCACGTCTACATTTTCTAGATGATTGAGTGACTCCAGCCATTGGTTCCATTTAGGAAGGTATCTCTCTGGGAGTGGTCGATCCCACACATCCTGAAAGACAAAAAAAAAGTCTCAAATTTGCAAATTGCAGCTTATTCAAAATTCTGCCGCCTGTCTAGTTACTTTGAATAAGCGCCGTGACCATATTATAACCCCAGTTCTCTATCAGCTTCACTGGCTCCCTATCGAAAAACGGATCATATAAGTTCTTCTCTTAAATTACAAATCTCAGAACAATCTTGCTCCAGAGTATGTGACTGAACTTCTTGATCAGTACATCCCTACACGTTCTCTCCGTTCATCCACACTAAATCTTCTTAAAGTCAAGAAAACTAAAACCACTACATATGGCTCCCGATCTTTTTCTTCCACTGCAGCCACTTTGTGGAATGCCCTCCCAGAACACATTAAAAATTCTGATTCTATTATCACATTCAAATCACTGCTAAAAACACATCTCTTCACTGAAATTTTTGAAAGTTGCCTCTAAATTCCTTCTGCCAATTCATTGTTCTTTCTTGTTTTGTTTTGTTTGAATGAAAGGTAAGTTAAACATAAGAAAGGAAAAGGAAAGAAACGATATGGAATCATAAGAAAAGAAAAGAAAAGATAAAATAAAGAAACATAAGAAAGATAACGGTAAGAATGATAAGGAACATAAGAAAGGAAAGGAAAGAAATGAATTTGGAATCATAAGAAGGTAAATAGAAAGAAATATAAGAAAGTAAAAGAAAAGGAAAGATAAACTAATGATGAAAAAGGAAAAGGAAAGATAATTAAACATGAGAAGAGAAAAGAAAGGAAAGATAGACATGGAAACTAGAAAGGAAAAGGAAAGAAATGATAAGAAATATAAGAATGAAATATGAAAGACATACGAATTATAATAAAGAAAATGAAAGGAAAGATAAGGAATCTAAGAAAGAAATGTGAAAGATAAGAAAACATAAGAAAGGACAAGAAAAGTAAAGGTCAGGAACATTTGAAGGGAAAGGAAGAAAGACAAGAAGCAAAAGGGAAAGAAAAATGGAAGGCTTTGGGATGAATAGGAAAGTAACAGGCCTTGAAATGATTCCAATTACCAAATCATTGTAATAATAACATTTATTGATAATCATCTAACCAATCATTTGAACTTAATTAAACTAAACTAAAACCAAATATTTGATAACAATTTTTGTGTAAAAACCATTAATATAAAAATAATACTAAGAATATAAATTATATATTAAATAACAAATACCATTAATAGCTTGCTAGAAAAATCGGTGCTTCCTCATAACCATCTGTTTAATTTGTTACTAAAAGCCTGAAATTTCCTACACGTGTGCATGACACACAAGAGTACGGTAGATTTCTTCGTACTCCGAATTGGTGAACCAGTTCCTTTTAAGATTTAAAATCGGCAACACTTTGTACTCTATTAATAAATTTGTAAAATTAGAAAAGAAAATCAAAATTTTATGCATTTTAGGTTTATAAGAATTAAAATTAACACCGAATCCGCCTGAACAACCAGTTTCTGAGATATTACAAGTGTACAACGCCCCAGATAATGCAATACCAACGTAAGTAGACCCCATTCCTAATTAAAATGTGTTCATGTACACTAAAAGATGAAATATATATATATATATATATATATATGCCTATATTATATATATCGAGCTTATAATTCGATAACTAATTCGATGTTTTGGTTTTCATTTCTTTTTGTAATTTACTGTGAGAATTTCATCTGTTCTTTTATGCTTTGATTTTGTATGTCAACGCACTATGTATGTGCGTGTTCCATCGATATAAAGTGTTTGTTTATTAATAATAATTATTGTTATGTATTGAACAAAGGGAGCTTTTTTGTTCGATAGTCCACATCAGTCATTCATAAGTAACGCTTGCACTTGATGTCAGCTGTTTTTAAAATCAATTTTTACAGAATATGGTTTTCTTGAATACTTCATTAGTCTGAATTTCCGAGAAGGTATAAATGACAATAAAGTATTTATCTATTCATGTTTATTAATCTCTTTCCTGATGAGAATTTCTTCTGGCCATTGCATAAGCTTAGACCATGCTTAGTCTATGTACTATAGATCCCTACTTCTTAAACTATGTTTCGCTACCCAATTTTGGGTCGCCAAAGCATTTTCAAAGGTCTCGAGACTGCTTCTGACTCAGTAAAGCATATTTCAAAACATAGTGAAAAATAATTCTACACAGCCGTAATACAGATGACTCAAAAATATCCCAGAGGTAGCTACGAAGATGAGAAAATTAATTGTTAACCTAAATCCTCGAATAATCTACGCCCATTGTTGCACCGTCGCCAATCTCTCCAGGGATTGATGAGATCATTAAAATTAATTTGACAGGAACATAGCTTACTAATAACACGACGTGCCAGTAAACAAGTAATAGTTACATCGTGTTTAAAATGAGTTAATTCTATTCTTTTTTTTAATTCGTTGGGGACGTGCAAGCTTCATCATTTTTTTTTTCAATTAGTCTTTACCCAGTTAACCTCGCCTAAGTCGACTGCATAGGTCGAAAATTCGTCATTGTGTTATTAAACTTTTGCATTAATAAACATTTAAAAATTACGAGTGTAGTAGATATTCACAATAATATAAAACGGAACATTCCGCACATGATCGAGGTTACAACTGCTTCGTATACTTTGCTAGTAAATAAAAATACGCAAGGTTAACTATCGAAATAAAATAGCATATGTTTATTATTAAGAGCAGGCCCGTATCTTGGTGGGGGGGGGGGG
>NW_022713610.1:77283-78545 GCF_011630105.1 Anneissia japonica
CAAATCCCTTCTTTTCTTGCGAACCCGTTCTTCAAATTTCTCAAACAAAAGTCCCCCAACAAAACAAATGCACTGCAGACCCACCCAGACTCAGACGTTTTCAAATATTAACTGCTTTTATAGCATTATTTAGACCCCTAAAACACAGAAATCCTCTGGCTTTGGGGATTTCGTCGAAATATGAAGAAAACGTGTCCACGTGTGTTTCGAAACATAAGTATATATGATATAATGTAACAGTAATGAAACTCAAATACGTATACCCTAGTAGCCAGACCAGGTTTTGTATGCACTTTGAGGTCTAGAAAATTTGACTTCAGAAATTAGTTTAGGGTTGTCTAAGAATCATTTTTGGCTTGGTAACACATTTTGAAAATGTAGGGAAAGGTCAAAAGGTCAGGATCAAAGGTCATAGCTATACGGTCGTCATATCTCCGTAACCACTGGTAGTAGAAAGTTAATTTTGGTGCCTATTTGTTCAGAACATTCATGTTTTTATTTGCTGTAATGGAACATTTTGCTAAAAAATGACCGGAAATGCTGTTTATAACATTTGACACGTTTTAAGGTCATAGCAATAGGGTCATTATATCTCCGCAACCACTGGTGGTAAAGAGTTAATTGTGGTGTCAATATGTTCGGAACATTAATGTTTCTATTTGGTCTAATAGAAAAGTTTGCTAGAAAATGACCGGAAATTGTGTTTTTTTTACCTTTGATATGTGTCAAATGTCATAGTTAATTTGAGTCCTTTTTATCGCCACAACCACTGATGGTAGAGAGTTAATTTTGGTGCCAATTTGTTCGGAATACTCATGTTTCAATGTGCTCTAATAGAACATATTACTAAAATACTACCGGAAAAGCCGTTTCTGACCTTTGACATGTTTGAAGGTCATAGCCATAGAATCTTCATATCTTCACAACCACTAGTGGTAGAGTTAGTTATGGTATTTGTTAGGAACATTCGTGTTTCTGTTTGGTGTAATAGAACAGTTTGCTAAAAAATGCCCGGAAATGCTGTTCTGACCTTTGACATGTTTCAATGCATATATGCCTAGCCCTATACATACTTACCATTAACCCATCAAGGCATTTATCACATGTGGCTGGTGTTGACAAAAGGGTTCTTATATCTTGGCAACCAGTGTTCACAAGGAGTTGCCTTGTGTGTAAAACTCCTTAAAATGTATATATATAATATATATACATATATATACATATGTACATATATATATATATATATATATGTATATATATGT